>NC_054580.1:725360-747041 GCF_017654505.1 Polyodon spathula | reverse complement strand
CCAAGTCCAATGCCGAGCTTTTGACGTCTAGGCTCAAGCAGTGGAACTTGTTGGATGAAAGTGTGCAAGTCGCAGATCAGAGGAAGCGTCACCAACCTTTTTCCAGCTTCTTCACCCGTCAAGATGGGCTCTGCTTCTGCCACAATGTGACCAGTCTGTTCGAGGCAATCGGAATCGCCTGTAACCAGAATGAGTGGCGCCTCTTCATTGACAGCTCATCCAGGAGCCTCAAAGCCGTGCTGCTCCATAATGGTAACAAGTACCCGTCTCTTCCCCTGGCTCACTCGGTGCACCTCAAAGAGGATTACAACAGCATCAAGACCTTGCTGGACGCCTTGAAGTATGATGAGTACGGCTGGGAGGTCATAGGAGACTTCAAAATGGTGGCATTCCTGATGGGTCTCCAAGGCGGTTTTACCAAGTTTCCCTGCTATCTTTGCCTTTGGGACAGCAGGGACACCAAGGCGCCCTACCACAGGCGGGACTGGCCACAGCAGACCGAGTTCTCTGTGGGGAGGAACAACGTCAAGTGGGAGCCACTGGTGGACCCCCGGAAGGTGCTGATGCCACCACTGCACATCAAATTGGGCCTTATGAAACAATTTGTCAGAGCTCTAGATAAGGAGTCGGCAGCCTTCAAGTACCTTCAAGACTTCTTCCCTAAGCTGTCTGAGGCAAAGGTCAAAGCCGGTGTCTTCGTCAGACCACAGATAAAGAAGATCCTGGAGTGCAATGAATTCCCCAAGAAGCTCACTAGTAAGGAGAAAGAGGCTTGGAACAGCTTTGTCGCAGTGATTTGGGGCTTCCTGGGCAATCACAAGGCCGAAAACTATGTGGAGCTGGTTGAGACTCTGGTGAAGAACTACGGCACAATGGGCTGTAGGATGTCCCTCAAAGTCCATATCCTTGATGCTCATCTTGATAAATTCAAGGAGAACATGGGAGCGTACTCGGAGGAGCAAGGCGAGCGCTTCCACCAGGATATACTGGACTTTGAACGCCGCTACCAAGGACAGTATAACAAGAACATGATGGGAGACTACATTTGGGGGCTGATTCGTGAAAGTGATTTACAGTATAATCGTAAATCTCAAAAAACTACTCACTTCTAAATCTTTTGTAGTCATTTTTGTACTACTTTAGTATAAATACATGTTAATTTCGATTCATATGTTGTTTTTTTCTGACTTTATGTGAACGAAAAGACACAAATTCGCCCGTTTTCTCATTGGAAATAGGTACATTTCAAAATATCACTGTCCTGGTCACAAAAGCAAAGTTTGTGGGGAATAATAGCCATTTTCTATACTTCTGAGGCATAAGCAAATAACACTTACTACCCAGGAACAAAAATTGTGTTACATAGTGTAATCACTCCCATTCATGTACACCTTTGTAAACAATTAACAAGTACTAACTGATTGGCTTTACCTATTAACGTTCACTGTCATCATTTCCAGTTGTTTATAGTACATTCATGTATCCATTGTTTAATGCAACTATCTAATTATTCTTTGTCATGAATCACTTACTAAATCATAGTTCTGTGCATTTTCTGTTTAAATCATAGCAAATATTTTCACTGTTTATCTTAAGCGTTTTCAGATTTCTTTCCACTTAAACACATACCAATCTTACTGATTTACCATTCACCCATAACATCCAACAGTAAAACTGAATTATAACAATAACTTCAACATTCTGTTTCATTTTCTGAATTAGAAATTATCTTAATAATTATAGCAATACTATCAATGGCATAGATCGGTTCACATCCACATTGTCTTTACACATCTATCAGAATCCTTATTCATCCTTTGTTAATATTCCAAAATAATCATGATCTGAACTATATATGCCCTAAAGACAGTTTACATTCTTATTTTCTACCTTTATTTTGGTATTTTATGCAACGATGATGTTTATTCATTCAGTTCAATGCAATTCCACCTTCGTTATTTCAGATATTTTTCTCTGTAATTCCCAGTTTTAAACATCGGTCAAATCAATATAATTGTAATCGCTAACTTTATTTATGATTCAATCTTTAGATTATATTCAGATTTGAATTTTCACCTGCAAAATAACAATAAAAGTTCGGTTGAACTTTACACAATACAGCCGCCGGACTTCGTATAATCACCATTGAATTTTCTAACAACAATAGTCTGTGAAACGGCTGCCAGTGAGCCTTAGAGCGCCACCTACTGACGGGGTGCCACCATCGCAATTATATTATTGTTTAGTGGTTTTATTTTTTTAAGGGGTACCTATTTTCCTGGCAACTTACTTTCTATGTGCCACACGTTACATGTGCACTAACTTTAAAATGGATTTATATTGTGTTAATAAAATATAAAACCAAATAAATAAAGTTCTATATTAATCATTATTACAAATATTTTATTTATTTTGTTAAATTAGGTTATGTCAGAAATAAAGAAAAAAAAAAACTATTAATCGTGATTATTTGTTATCTGGACAAATGTCATCCAGCATTTTCTGAAAAACCGGATCAGAATGATCCAGATAAAAGTAATCAAGATCACAAACTATAGGATCCAGATTAAAAGATTTGAGAAACCGGCCCCAGTTATAGGGGCATCCTGCACTGCAGCGGAGCGTCTTTACTGGATGCGCCACTTGGCAGACAAAACTTTTTAATTTTTTTACCGTGTTTTTTCACCTGGGACTAGTGACAGTAATATTGCACTGATTCCGACATTAAAATCCTCCTTTTTAAAATAGCGTGTTTTTTTTTATTAATTTGTTCCTCTTTCAAATCTACTCTGTTACTATTTCCAATAGATTTCAACACATTTTAAAGAGATAGCAAAGAACGAGAAAAAAAGGTTTCAGATATACCAGAGAGAGTGTGTTTGAAAGCATGCCAGCTTCACCTCCCTGTGACTGGGATCACCGCTGTATTTAGTGTTTTTGCACACGGGTGACTGGTATTCCTTGGGCTGCATCTTTCAGAATATGATTCTGGGAATTCGTTTGTACAATTGTTTTTAATTTATTTTTCCATTTGAATGTCATGTGTTTTTTTTTTTTTTTTTTTTTTTTTTTTTTATAACAGCACCGTCCGCTTACTGTTTCTAATTAGAGCCTCTGTCCTCCCGCCAAACTCAACGTTTGTGGCATGTATATGTTCCATGATCAAGCTAAAGAGCTTTCATTTGGCAAAATGACATCAAACTAAACAGTCTGTATTGATTCATCTACCAGCACACGTTGAATGTGCTGGCAGTCTCAGACAAGCACGTTTTTCAAAGCCTTTGCCATCGTGGCGAATTTCAATTGTAATTTTATGATGGAACTTGTGGATGAAAAGAAAATTATTTGTTGAAATGCCCTGCTCAGTGTCTGGTGTTTGCTGTGCATGTTGAAGTGCTCTGCTCAGTGTCTGGTGTTTGCTGTGCATGTTGAAGTGCTCTGCTCAGTGTCTGGTGTTTGCTGTGCATGTTGAAGTGCTCTGCTCAGTGTCTGGTGTTTGCTGTGCATGTTGAAGTGCTCTGCTCAGTGTCTGGTGTTTGCTGTGCATGTTGAAGTGCTCTGCTCAGTGTCTGGTGTTTGCTGTGCATGTTGAAGTGCTCTGCTCAGTGTCTGGTGTTTGCTGTGCATGTTGAAGTGCTCTGCTCAGTGTGTGGTGTTTGCTGTGCATGTTGAAGTGCTCTGCTCAGTGTCTGGTGTTTGCTGTGCATGTTGAAGTGCTCTGCTCAGTGTCTGGTGTTTGCTGTGCATGTTGAAGTGCTCTGCTCAGTGTCTGGTGTTTGCTGTGCATGTTGAAGTGCTCTGCTCAGTGTCTGGTGTTTGCTGTGCATGTTGAAGTGCTCTGCTCAGTGTCTGGTGTTTGCTGTGCATGTTGAAGTGCTCTGCTCAGTGTCTGGTGTTTGCTGTGCATGTTGAAGTGCTCTGCTCAGTGTCTGGTGTTTGCTGTGCATGTTGAAGTGCTCTGCTCAGTGTCTGGTGTTTGCTGTGCATGTTGAAGTGCTCTGCTCAGTGTCTGGTGTTTGCTGTGCATGTTGAAGTGCTCTGCTCAGTGTGTGGTGTTTGCTGTGCATGTTGAAGTGCTCTGCTCAGTGTCTGGTGTTTGCTGTGCATGTTGAAGTGCTCTGCTCAGTGTCTGGTGTTTGCTGTGCATGTTGAAGTGCTCTGCTCAGTGTCTGGTGTTTGCTGTGCATGTTGAAGTGCTCTGCTCAGTGTGTGGTGTTTGCTGTGCATGTTGAAGTGCTCTGCTCAGTGTCTGGTGTTTGCTGTGCATGTTGAAGTGCTCTGCTCAGTGTCTGGTGTTTGCTGTGCATGTTGAAGTGCTCTGCTCAGTGTCTGGTGTTTGCTGTGCATGTTGAAGTGCTCTGCTCAGTGTGTGGTGTTTGCTGTGCATGTTGAAGTGCTCTGCTCAGTGTCTGGTGTTTGCTGTGCATGTTGAAGTGCTCTGCTCAGTGTCTGGTGTTTGCTGTGCATGTTGAAGTGCTCTGCTCAGTGTCTGGTGTTTGCTGTGCATGTTGAAGTGCTCTGCTCAGTGTCTGGTGTTTGCTGTGCATGTTGAAGTGCTCTGCTCAGTGTCTGGTGTTTGCTGTGCATGTTGAAGTGCTCTGCTCAGTGTCTGGTGTTTGCTGTGCATGTTGAAGTGCTCTGCTCAGTGTCTGGTGTTTGCTGTGCATGTTGAAGTGCTCTGCTCAGTGTCTGGTGTTTGCTGTGCATGTTGAAGTGCTCTGCTCAGTGTCTGGTGTTTGCTGTGCATGTTGAAGTGCTCTGCTCAGTGTCTGGTGTTTGCTGTGCATGTTGAAGTGCTCTGCTCAGTGTCTGGTGTTTGCTGTGCATGTTGAAGTGCTCTGCTCAGTGTCTGGTGTTTGCTGTGCATGTTGAAGTGCTCTGCTCAGTGTCTGGTGTTTGCTGTGCATGTTGAAGTGCTCTGCTCAGTGTCTGGTGTTTGCTGTGCATGTTGAAGTGCTCTGCTCAGTGTCTGGTGTTTGCTGTGCATGTTGAAGTGCTCTGCTCAGTGTCTGGTGTTTGCTGTGCATGTTGAAGTGCTCTGCTCAGTGTCTGGTGTTTGCTGTGCATGTTGAAGTGCTCTGCTCAGTGTCTGGTGTTTGCTGTGCATGTTGAAGTGCTCTGCTCAGTGTCTGGTGTTTGCTGTGCATGTTGAAGTGCTCTGCTCAGTGTCTGGTGTTTGCTGTGCATGTTGAAGTGCTCTGCTCAGTGTCTGGTGTTTGCTGTGCATGTTGAAGTGCTCTGCTCAGTGTCTGGTGTTTGCTGTGCATGTTGAAGTGCTCTGCTCAGTGTCTGGTGTTTGCTGTGCATGTTGAAGTGCTCTGCTCAGTGTCTGGTGTTTGCTGTGCATGTTGAAGTGCTCTGCTCAGTGTCTGGTGTTTGCTGTGCATGTTGAAGTGCTCTGCTCAGTGTCTGGTGTTTGCTGTGCATGTTGAAGTGCTCTGCTCAGTGTCTGGTGTTTGCTGTGCATGTTGAAGTGCTCTGCTCAGTGTCTGGTGTTTGCTGTGCATGTTGAAGTGCTCTGCTCAGTGTCTGGTGTTTGCTGTGCATGTTGAAGTGCTCTGCTCAGTGTGTGGTGTTTGCTGTGCATGTTGAAGTGCTCTGCTCAGTGTCTGGTGTTTGCTGTGCATGTTGAAGTGCTCTGCTCAGTGTCTGGTGTTTGCTGTGCATGTTGAAGTGCTCTGCTCAGTGTGTGGTGTTTGCTGTGCATGTTGAAGTGCTCTGCTCAGTGTCTGGTGTTTGCTGTGCATGTTGAAGTGCTCTGCTCAGTGTCTGGTGTTTGCTGTGCATGTTGAAGTGCTCTGCTCAGTGTCTGGTGTTTGCTGTGCATGTTGAAGTGCTCTGCTCAGTGTCTGGTGTTTGCTGTGCATGTTGAAGTGCTCTGCTCAGTGTCTGGTGTTTGCTGTGCATGTTGAAGTGCTCTGCTCAGTGTCTGGTGTTTGCTGTGCATGTTGAAGTGCTCTGCTCAGTGTCTGGTGTTTGCTGTGCATGTTGAAGTGCTCTGCTCAGTGTCTGGTGTTTGCTGTGCATGTTGAAGTGCTCTGCTCAGTGTCTGGTGTTTGCTGTGCATGTTGAAGTGCTCTGCTCAGTGTGTGGTGTTTGCTGTGCATGTTGAAGTGCTCTGCTCAGTGTCTGGTGTTTGCTGTGCATGTTGAAGTGCTCTGCTCAGTGTCTGGTGTTTGCTGTGCATGTTGTCTGCTCAGTGTCTGGTGTTTGCTGTGTGTTGCTCTGCTCAGTGTCTGGTGTTTGCTGTGCATGTTGAAGTGCTCTGCTCAGTGTCTGGTGTTTGCTGTGCATGTTGAAGTGCTCTGCTCAGTGTCTGGTGTTTGCTGTGCATGTTGAAGTGCTCTGCTCAGTGTCTGGTGTTTGCTGTGCATGTTGAAGTGCTCTGCTCAGTGTCTGGTGTTTGCTGTGCATGTTGAAGTGCTCTGCTCAGTGTCTGGTGTTTGCTGTGCATGTTGAAGTGCTCTGCTCAGTGTGTGGTGTTTGCTGTGCATGTTGAAGTGCTCTGCTCAGTGTCTGGTGTTTGCTGTGCATGTTGAAGTGCTCTGCTCAGTGTCTGGTGTTTGCTGTGCATGTTGAAGTGCTCTGCTCAGTGTGTGGTGTTTGCTGTGCATGTTGAAGTGCTCTGCTCAGTGTCTGGTGTTTGCTGTGCATGTTGAAGTGCTCTGCTCAGTGTCTGGTGTTTGCTGTGCATGTTGAAGTGCTCTGCTCAGTGTGTGGTGTTTGCTGTGCATGTTGAAGTGCTCTGCTCAGTGTCTGGTGTTTGCTGTGCATGTTGAAGTGCTCTGCTCAGTGTGTGGTGTTTGCTGTGCATGTTGAAGTGCTCTGCTCAGTGTCTGGTGTTTGCTGTGCATGTTGAAGTGCTCTGCTCAGTGTCTGGTGTTTGCTGTGCATGTTGAAGTGCTCTGCTCAGTGTGTGGTGTTTGCTGTGCATGTTGAAGTGCTCTGCTCAGTGTCTGGTGTTTGCTGTGCATGTTGAAGTGCTCTGCTCAGTGTCTGGTGTTTGCTGTGCATGTTGAAGTGCTCTGCTCAGTGTGTGGTGTTTGCTGTGCATGTTGAAGTGCTCTGCTCAGTGTCTGGTGTTTGCTGTGCATGTTGAAGTGCTCTGCTCAGTGTCTGGTGTTTGCTGTGCATGTTGAAGTGCTCTGCTCAGTGTCTGGTGTTTGCTGTGCATGTTGAAGTGCTCTGCTCAGTGTCTGGTGTTTGCTGTGCATGTTGAAGTGCTCTGCTCAGTGTCTGGTGTTTGCTGTGCATGTTGAAGTGCTCTGCTCAGTGTCTGGTGTTTGCTGTGCATGTTGAAGTGCTCTGCTCAGTGTCTGGTGTTTGCTGTGCATGTTGAAGTGCTCTGCTCAGTGTCTGGTGTTTGCTGTGCATGTTGAAGTGCTCTGCTCAGTGTCTGGTGTTTGCTGTGCATGTTGAAGTGCTCTGCTCAGTGTCTGGTGTTTGCTGTGCATGTTGAAGTGCTCTGCTCAGTGTCTGGTGTTTGCTGTGCATGTTGAAGTGCTCTGCTCAGTGTCTGGTGTTTGCTGTGCATGTTGAAGTGCTCTGCTCAGTGTCTGGTGTTTGCTGTGCATGTTGAAGTGCTCTGCTCAGTGTCTGGTGTTTGCTGTGCATGTTGAAGTGCTCTGCTCAGTGTCTGGTGTTTGCTGTGCATGTTGAAGTGCTCTGCTCAGTGTCTGGTGTTTGCTGTGCATGTTGAAGTGCTCTGCTCAGTGTCTGGTGTTTGCTGTGCATGTTGAAGTGCTCTGCTCAGTGTCTGGTGTTTGCTGTGCATGTTGAAGTGCTCTGCTCAGTGTCTGGTGTTTGCTGTGCATGTTGAAGTGCTCTGCTCAGTGTCTGGTGTTTGCTGTGCATGTTGAAGTGCTCTGCTCAGTGTCTGGTGTTTGCTGTGCATGTTGAAGTGCTCTGCTCAGTGTCTGGTGTTTGCTGTGCATGTTGAAGTGCTCTGCTCAGTGTCTGGTGTTTGCTGTGCATGTTGAAGTGCTCTGCTCAGTGTGTGGTGTTTGCTGTGCATGTTGAAGTGCTCTGCTCAGTGTCTGGTGTTTGCTGTGCATGTTGAAGTGCTCTGCTCAGTGTCTGGTGTTTGCTGTGCATGTTGAAGTGCTCTGCTCAGTGTCTGGTGTTTGCTGTGCATGTTGAAGTGCTCTGCTCAGTGTCTGGTGTTTGCTGTGCATGTTGAAGTGCTCTGCTCAGTGTGTGGTGTTTGCTGTGCATGTTGAAGTGCTCTGCTCAGTGTCTGGTGTTTGCTGTGCATGTTGAAGTGCTCTGCTCAGTGTGTGGTGTTTGCTGTGCATGTTGAAGTGCTCTGCTCAGTGTCTGGTGTTTGCTGTGCATGTTGAAGTGCTCTGCTCAGTGTCTGGTGTTTGCTGTGCATGTTGAAGTGCTCTGCTCAGTGTCTGGTGTTTGCTGTGCATGTTGAAGTGCTCTGCTCAGTGTCTGGTGTTTGCTGTGCATGTTGAAGTGCTCTGCTCAGTGTCTGGTGTTTGCTGTGCATGTTGAAGTGCTCTGCTCAGTGTCTGGTGTTTGCTGTGCATGTTGAAGTGCTCTGCTCAGTGTCTGGTGTTTGCTGTGCATGTTGAAGTGCTCTGCTCAGTGTCTGGTGTTTGCTGTGCATGTTGAAGTGCTCTGCTCAGTGTGTGGTGTTTGCTGTGCATGTTGAAGTGCTCTGCTCAGTGTCTGGTGTTTGCTGTGCATGTTGAAGTGCTCTGCTCAGTGTCTGGTGTTTGCTGTGCATGTTGAAGTGCTCTGCTCAGTGTGTGGTGTTTGCTGTGCATGTTGAAGTGCTCTGCTCAGTGTCTGGTGTTTGCTGTGCATGTTGAAGTGCTCTGCTCAGTGTGTGGTGTTTGCTGTGCATGTTGAAGTGCTCTGCTCAGTGTCTGGTGTTTGCTGTGCATGTTGAAGTGCTCTGCTCAGTGTCTGGTGTTTGCTGTGCATGTTGAAGTGCTCTGCTCAGTGTCTGGTGTTTGCTGTGCATGTTGAAGTGCTCTGCTCAGTGTCTGGTGTTTGCTGTGCATGTTGAAGTGCTCTGCTCAGTGTGTGGTGTTTGCTGTGCATGTTGAAGTGCTCTGCTCAGTGTCTGGTGTTTGCTGTGCATGTTGAAGTGCTCTGCTCAGTGTCTGGTGTTTGCTGTGCATGTTGAAGTGCTCTGCTCAGTGTCTGGTGTTTGCTGTGCATGTTGAAGTGCTCTGCTCAGTGTGTGGTGTTTGCTGTGCATGTTGAAGTGCTCTGCTCAGTGTCTGGTGTTTGCTGTGCATGTTGAAGTGCTCTGCTCAGTGTCTGGTGTTTGCTGTGCATGTTGAAGTGCTCTGCTCAGTGTCTGGTGTTTGCTGTGCATGTTGAAGTGCTCTGCTCAGTGTCTGGTGTTTGCTGTGCATGTTGAAGTGCTCTGCTCAGTGTCTGGTGTTTGCTGTGCATGTTGAAGTGCTCTGCTCAGTGTCTGGTGTTTGCTGTGCATGTTGAAGTGCTCTGCTCAGTGTCTGGTGTTTGCTGTGCATGTTGAAGTGCTCTGCTCAGTGTCTGGTGTTTGCTGTGCATGTTGAAGTGCTCTGCTCAGTGTCTGGTGTTTGCTGTGCATGTTGAAGTGCTCTGCTCAGTGTCTGGTGTTTGCTGTGCATGTTGAAGTGCTCTGCTCAGTGTCTGGTGTTTGCTGTGCATGTTGAAGTGCTCTGCTCAGTGTGTGGTGTTTGCTGTGCATGTTGAAGTGCTCTGCTCAGTGTCTGGTGTTTGCTGTGCATGTTGAAGTGCTCTGCTCAGTGTCTGGTGTTTGCTGTGCATGTTGAAGTGCTCTGCTCAGTGTCTGGTGTTTGCTGTGCATGTTGAAGTGCTCTGCTCAGTGTCTGGTGTTTGCTGTGCATGTTGAAGTGCTCTGCTCAGTGTGTGGTGTTTGCTGTGCATGTTGAAGTGCTCTGCTCAGTGTCTGGTGTTTGCTGTGCATGTTGAAGTGCTCTGCTCAGTGTGTGGTGTTTGCTGTGCATGTTGAAGTGCTCTGCTCAGTGTCTGGTGTTTGCTGTGCATGTTGAAGTGCTCTGCTCAGTGTCTGGTGTTTGCTGTGCATGTTGAAGTGCTCTGCTCAGTGTCTGGTGTTTGCTGTGCATGTTGAAGTGCTCTGCTCAGTGTCTGGTGTTTGCTGTGCATGTTGAAGTGCTCTGCTCAGTGTCTGGTGTTTGCTGTGCATGTTGAAGTGCTCTGCTCAGTGTCTGGTGTTTGCTGTGCATGTTGAAGTGCTCTGCTCAGTGTGTGGTGTTTGCTGTGCATGTTGAAGTGCTCTGCTCAGTGTCTGGTGTTTGCTGTGCATGTTGAAGTGCTCTGCTCAGTGTCTGGTGTTTGCTGTGCATGTTGAAGTGCTCTGCTCAGTGTCTGGTGTTTGCTGTGCATGTTGAAGTGCTCTGCTCAGTGTCTGGTGTTTGCTGTGCATGTTGAAGTGCTCTGCTCAGTGTCTGGTGTTTGCTGTGCATGTTGAAGTGCTCTGCTCAGTGTCTGGTGTTTGCTGTGCATGTTGAAGTGCTCTGCTCAGTGTCTGGTGTTTGCTGTGCATGTTGAAGTGCTCTGCTCAGTGTCTGGTGTTTGCTGTGCATGTTGAAGTGCTCTGCTCAGTGTCTGGTGTTTGCTGTGCATGTTGAAGTGCTCTGCTCAGTGTCTGGTGTTTGCTGTGCATGTTGAAGTGCTCTGCTCAGTGTCTGGTGTTTGCTGTGCATGTTGAAGTGCTCTGCTCAGTGTGTGGTGTTTGCTGTGCATGTTGAAGTGCTCTGCTCAGTGTCTGGTGTTTGCTGTGCATGTTGAAGTGCTCTGCTCAGTGTCTGGTGTTTGCTGTGCATGTTGAAGTGCTCTGCTCAGTGTCTGGTGTTTGCTGTGCATGTTGAAGTGCTCTGCTCAGTGTCTGGTGTTTGCTGTGCATGTTGAAGTGCTCTGCTCAGTGTCTGGTGTTTGCTGTGCATGTTGAAGTGCTCTGCTCAGTGTCTGGTGTTTGCTGTGCATGTTGAAGTGCTCTGCTCAGTGTCTGGTGTTTGCTGTGCATGTTGAAGTGCTCTGCTCAGTGTGTGGTGTTTGCTGTGCATGTTGAAGTGCTCTGCTCAGTGTGTGGTGTTTGCTGTGCATGTTGAAGTGCTCTGCTCAGTGTCTGGTGTTTGCTGTGCATGTTGAAGTGCTCTGCTCAGTGTCTGGTGTTTGCTGTGCATGTTGAAGTGCTCTGCTCAGTGTGTGGTGTTTGCTGTGCATGTTGAAGTGCTCTGCTCAGTGTCTGGTGTTTGCTGTGCATGTTGAAGTGCTCTGCTCAGTGTCTGGTGTTTGCTGTGCATGTTGAAGTGCTCTGCTCAGTGTGTGGTGTTTGCTGTGCATGTTGAAGTGCTCTGCTCAGTGTCTGGTGTTTGCTGTGCATGTTGAAGTGCTCTGCTCAGTGTCTGGTGTTTGCTGTGCATGTTGAAGTGCTCTGCTCAGTGTCTGGTGTTTGCTGTGCATGTTGAAGTGCTCTGCTCAGTGTCTGGTGTTTGCTGTGCATGTTGAAGTGCTCTGCTCAGTGTCTGGTGTTTGCTGTGCATGTTGAAGTGCTCTGCTCAGTGTCTGGTGTTTGCTGTGCATGTTGAAGTGCTCTGCTCAGTGTGTGGTGTTTGCTGTGCATGTTGAAGTGCTCTGCTCAGTGTCTGGTGTTTGCTGTGCATGTTGAAGTGCTCTGCTCAGTGTCTGGTGTTTGCTGTGCATGTTGAAGTGCTCTGCTCAGTGTGTGGTGTTTGCTGTGCATGTTGAAGTGCTCTGCTCAGTGTCTGGTGTTTGCTGTGCATGTTGAAGTGCTCTGCTCAGTGTCTGGTGTTTGCTGTGCATGTTGAAGTGCTCTGCTCAGTGTGTGGTGTTTGCTGTGCATGTTGAAGTGCTCTGCTCAGTGTCTGGTGTTTGCTGTGCATGTTGAAGTGCTCTGCTCAGTGTCTGGTGTTTGCTGTGCATGTTGAAGTGCTCTGCTCAGTGTCTGGTGTTTGCTGTGCATGTTGAAGTGCTCTGCTCAGTGTCTGGTGTTTGCTGTGCATGTTGAAGTGCTCTGCTCAGTGTCTGGTGTTTGCTGTGCATGTTGAAGTGCTCTGCTCAGTGTCTGGTGTTTGCTGTGCATGTTGAAGTGCTCTGCTCAGTGTCTGGTGTTTGCTGTGCATGTTGAAGTGCTCTGCTCAGTGTCTGGTGTTTGCTGTGCATGTTGAAGTGCTCTGCTCAGTGTCTGGTGTTTGCTGTGCATGTTGAAGTGCTCTGCTCAGTGTCTGGTGTTTGCTGTGCATGTTGAAGTGCTCTGCTCAGTGTCTGGTGTTTGCTGTGCATGTTGAAGTGCTCTGCTCAGTGTCTGGTGTTTGCTGTGCATGTTGAAGTGCTCTGCTCAGTGTCTGGTGTTTGCTGTGCATGTTGAAGTGCTCTGCTCAGTGTCTGGTGTTTGCTGTGCATGTTGAAGTGCTCTGCTCAGTGTCTGGTGTTTGCTGTGCATGTTGAAGTGCTCTGCTCAGTGTCTGGTGTTTGCTGTGCATGTTGAAGTGCTCTGCTCAGTGTCTGGTGTTTGCTGTGCATGTTGAAGTGCTCTGCTCAGTGTCTGGTGTTTGCTGTGCATGTTGAAGTGCTCTGCTCAGTGTCTGGTGTTTGCTGTGCATGTTGAAGTGCTCTGCTCAGTGTCTGGTGTTTGCTGTGCATGTTGAAGTGCTCTGCTCAGTGTCTGGTGTTTGCTGTGCATGTTGAAGTGCTCTGCTCAGTGTCTGGTGTTTGCTGTGCATGTTGAAGTGCTCTGCTCAGTGTCTGGTGTTTGCTGTGCATGTTGAAGTGCTCTGCTCAGTGTCTGGTGTTTGCTGTGCATGTTGAAGTGCTCTGCTCAGTGTGTGGTGTTTGCTGTGCATGTTGAAGTGCTCTGCTCAGTGTCTGGTGTTTGCTGTGCATGTTGAAGTGCTCTGCTCAGTGTCTGGTGTTTGCTGTGCATGTTGAAGTGCTCTGCTCAGTGTGTGGTGTTTGCTGTGCATGTTGAAGTGCTCTGCTCAGTGTCTGGTGTTTGCTGTGCATGTTGAAGTGCTCTGCTCAGTGTCTGGTGTTTGCTGTGCATGTTGAAGTGCTCTGCTCAGTGTCTGGTGTTTGCTGTGCATGTTGAAGTGCTCTGCTCAGTGTCTGGTGTTTGCTGTGCATGTTGAAGTGCTCTGCTCAGTGTGTGGTGTTTGCTGTGCATGTTGAAGTGCTCTGCTCAGTGTCTGGTGTTTGCTGTGCATGTTGAAGTGCTCTGCTCAGTGTCTGGTGTTTGCTGTGCATGTTGAAGTGCTCTGCTCAGTGTGTGGTGTTTGCTGTGCATGTTGAAGTGCTCTGCTCAGTGTCTGGTGTTTGCTGTGCATGTTGAAGTGCTCTGCTCAGTGTCTGGTGTTTGCTGTGCATGTTGAAGTGCTCTGCTCAGTGTCTGGTGTTTGCTGTGCATGTTGAAGTGCTCTGCTCAGTGTCTGGTGTTTGCTGTGCATGTTGAAGTGCTCTGCTCAGTGTCTGGTGTTTGCTGTGCATGTTGAAGTGCTCTGCTCAGTGTCTGGTGTTTGCTGTGCATGTTGAAGTGCTCTGCTCAGTGTCTGGTGTTTGCTGTGCATGTTGAAGTGCTCTGCTCAGTGTCTGGTGTTTGCTGTGCATGTTGAAGTGCTCTGCTCAGTGTCTGGTGTTTGCTGTGCATGTTGAAGTGCTGTGCATGTTGAAGTGCTCTGCTCAGTGTGTGGTGTTTGCTGTGCATGTTGAAGTGCTCTGCTCAGTGTCTGGTGTTTGCTGTGCATGTTGAAGTGCTCTGCTCAGTGTCTGGTGTTTGCTGTGCATGTTGAAGTGCTCTGCTCAGTGTCTGGTGTTTGCTGTGCATGTTGAAGTGCTCTGCTCAGTGTCTGGTGTTTGCTGTGCATGTTGAAGTGCTCTGCTCAGTGTCTGGTGTTTGCTGTGCATGTTGAAGTGCTCTGCTCAGTGTCTGGTGTTTGCTGTGCATGTTGAAGTGCTCTGCTCAGTGTCTGGTGTTTGCTGTGCATGTTGAAGTGCTCTGCTCAGTGTCTGGTGTTTGCTGTGCATGTTGAAGTGCTCTGCTCAGTGTCTGGTGTTTGCTGTGCATGTTGAAGTGCTCTGCTCAGTGTCTGGTGTTTGCTGTGCATGTTGAAGTGCTCTGCTCAGTGTCTGGTGTTTGCTGTGCATGTTGAAGTGCTCTGCTCAGTGTCTGGTGTTTGCTGTGCATGTTGAAGTGCTCTGCTCAGTGTCTGGTGTTTGCTGTGCATGTTGAAGTGCTCTGCTCAGTGTCTGGTGTTTGCTGTGCATGTTGAAGTGCTCTGCTCAGTGTGTGGTGTTTGCTGTGCATGTTGAAGTGCTCTGCTCAGTGTGTGGTGTTTGTGTTTGCTCTGCTGCATGTTTGATGTTGAGTGCTCTGCTCAGTGTGTGGTGTTTGCTGTGCATGTTGAAGTGCTCTGCTCAGTGTGTGGTGTTTGCTGTGCATGTTGAAGTGCTCTGCTCAGTGTCTGGTGTTTGCTGTGCATGTTGAAGTGCTCTGCTCAGTGTCTGGTGTTTGCTGTGCATGTTGAAGTGCTCTGCTCAGTGTGTGGTGTTTGCTGTGCATGTTGAAGTGCTCTGCTCAGTGTGTGGTGTTTGCTGTGCATGTTGAAGTGCTCTGCTCAGTGTGTGGTGTTTGCTGTGCATGTTGAAGTGCTCTGCTCAGTGTCTGGTGTTTGCTGTGCATGTTGAAGTGCTCTGCTCAGTGTCTGGTGTTTGCTGTGCATGTTGAAGTGCTCTGCTCAGTGTCTGGTGTTTGCTGTGCATGTTGAAGTGCTCCTTTAGCAGTGGATATAATAAATCAAATTTAGTGCCACTGCTTCAGAAACAGACCTGTGATATATATGGTGTGCGTGTATTTTAAATCAGTTATAACAATGGTGTGTGTGTGTCTGTATTTTAAATCAGTTATAACAATGGTTGTAATATTAAAACAAATACCCATGGTCCTGGAAACTATGCAGAATATTAATTATTAAACACATAATTAGAATGATTAAACAAGTAATCTGTAAATGTACAAATGTTTTTTTTTTCTGTAATAAATGACTGTGCTGTCACTTGCCGAGCACAGCGCTACAGTTTTGTCCTTCTGAAAATGTAATAGAAAATAGCAAAACCGGGACGATTAACAATTTTACTGTTCCTGACCGGGACAAAAAACGAAGTCTGAAAACAATTCCAGTTTTCCCGGGACGCTGGTAACCCAAAGTGGAAGACAGAGAAGGCAGTGAATTCGTTTGCTCGCCTCCTACTGCACTGTCGGGTTTTTTTTTTTTTTTTTTTTTTTTTTTTGTTTTTCTGATTGAAAGAGGAAGGACACTTTCAGTTTCAATATTACTCACAAGTTGTTCACCGAGCCAGTCACAGGAGCAAAATAAGCACTTTCCAAACCCGCCCGTGTTGTGCCCCGATGTGAGGAGCGCTGGGCAGCCCCGCTTTTATAAAGGTAAGCAGGGCATTAGAGCACGGTGTTGTGTGGAAGGAGTGAGTAGGATGGGAACATGTTGCTCAGCGCAGACACACACACTCACAGGCTGGAGGGGTTTTAACATGGCTACTGCGACACCATCAGTGTTACTGCACGACGCCACCTACTCTGCATTTCATAATGCTGCTAAACTAACCACAAACCATTTCTAACCATTGTACTAGTTGTGTAACAGTGGAAATGACATCATCCTGTGTGGTGGGAAAATTACTCTTTGCTTTCGGTTTACTTTTTTATGTTTAAGGTGTCAATATGATAAGTAGAAAAAGAGTTATCAAGTAATATGTGTTTTGCTTTTATTTGTATTAAAAATTGTATATAGAAATAAAATAAAAGGATGTGTTTTTGGTTACAGCGGACAAGACTTGTGAGGAGCTCGCACATTCAGCTGATGTCGCGTCAGCCATGTAAAGACCAATCAGTATGTTAGTAAAGGACCAACTTCCCATAGGAACTCACTCAACAAATCAGTAACCAATAGAAGAAGTTGGTAAACAGGACACAAGATAAACCACAAGTCTTGTCTGGCTGTCTGCAGGTGTTGAACAAAATGTTTGCATACAATTAACTAGCTGATGTGTGACAAAAGTCACGTACACTTAGAACAACTGCCTATATAAGGGGAAGATAGAAATAGAAGATTAGAGCTTCTTTGTGATTGCTTGCAGAGCCTGTATTGCTCTGTTGAAACTCCAGTCTGCAGACTTAATAAAAGCTTTTGTTTTACTCCACTTACTTTGTCTGTTCTACAGAGTCTTTGTTATAGGGTCTGGAAATTAAACTTCCACCACATCCTGTCACACAAAACATGGTGTAATTGCACTTGAGAGAGAAAATGCTGATAACGTAGATTATGAATTCTGTAACTTCTACTGTGATCGTGTTGCTTGTGAATACAGAGCACAAAGCTACCTAAATGATTCGCTGGCTGCAGTCATTTGTTGCTAGGGAAGAGTGATCTGACTAGCTTCGTGCTGACAGGAAAGAGAAGTCAGACACACACAGATGCTGTGCGTTCTTGAATCTTGACTAGAAAGTTCGTAACTCTTCCTTGTATTTGAACAATCAAGATATTTAGTAAGTAAAGGTGCTGGCTAGGGTTAAGCCCTGGCAGGGGTGCAAATCGCTTTGAAAATTGGTGCCAAACTGTTTTGAGGCCCACCGAGAGGACTGACATTTCCCAAGGGGCACAACAACTCGAAGGGGAAAATAAATTATGTATAAAAGAATAATTGACAGAATAGGTTCTACAAATACTTGCACTAGTACATGTAAAATGTGTAAAAAATATATAATTAAGCACAAGAACAACACATATCCACTAAATACTAATATCTACTGTAAAAATAGCAATGCTGTTTATGGAATGGCCTGTGAAAAATGTGATGAAATAAAATATGTTGGAGAGACTGGAACAACTTTATATAAAAAATCAGTATCAGACTGTGTCAGTATATGAAGGCATCTGTCCCTCTGTTTGCTTGTGTACACAATGGATATGGCTGTGATACACAGCAAACTTCATAACTTTAATAATGTATATTATTATTATTATTATTATTATTATTATTATTATTATTATTATTATTATTATTATTATTATTTATTATTATTATTATTTAAATCTGCGATTCAATTTTTGTAATAATAATAATACCGTGCTTTCGCTTTTATTTGTCTAATAATTAGCGGCGTGCATGCGCAGGCTAATGCAATTACTCGACAAAGGAGTTCTTCAACGAATTAGTCAAAAAACACATCAAGTAAAGATCACACAGTCGAGTCGCTCCAGCTCCAGCGCAGTGATTTCATTGTCTCAGGAGGGCGGCACAGCGGCCTGCTAAACTCAATAATACTGTTATTTAAAAACATAAACTTAGATAAAACACACTGAACTGATTAAACTAAACTACAAACACTGAACATTTAAACTACAGAAAGCAAACGCACCCAGTAAATACAACACATTTTTAAAAGAAGCAACATCATACAATGATTATTACAGTATTATTACTGATTATTACTGTTCAGTTTACTGCAGTCCACCACGCTGCTGTTTGAATATGTAATTGCGCCCTGTGTGCGCTCAGCGCTCACTCACTGTCAGCAGCCGCTTGGGTGTTTATAGTAGGGACGGGCGATACCACTGATTCTCTTTTCGATCCGATACCAAGTAATACCAAGCCTAGTATCCCAATACCAGTACCGATACCGATACTTTTAAAAGTCTTCTTATGTACATAAAAAGGGGAAATCTTTGTGATTTCTACAGTGAAAATTGGTAAATGCAGACATCAAAAATTATATTTGAAAGCCTTTGCATTAGTATTAAATAAACTACCAATGATCAGACTTCTCTTTTTGTTTTCTGTTTAATAACAGCAATTATAAAACACATGTTCGATAACGTTCAACAAAAGTTCAATTATATTATTACCCTTTTCAGGTGTTATTCTTCACATCACTTCAGCTGAAAATTTGGGCTAATCAGATACCCTGAAGTGAAATCAACAACAGAAAATAAAAATCTCTTAAGAAGAAAAGAAGAATAAATGCTGCTCTGATTTCTAGGAACACATCAATTTAGTCTTTTAATTTAGCTTTTAATTTTTAACACAGAAACTTCTTACAGCACCAGGCAGGATGCACTTGAGGTCAGCACTTGAAATGCAGGCTACATAAAGTAACTGTCAACCTCTACCTTGATTCTTTCCCCATTTATAGGTTTTTGTTTAGAAACAACAGCAGGTTGGCATTTCCCCCCTTCAGTCTGTTTCTTCTTTGGCTCACTAACTCTCCTGCCTTTGATAAAATTCTTTCTGAGGGTACGGATGAAGCAATGAATCCCAGGTATTTTGCTACAAGTCTGCTTAGGATGGGAATGTTTGCTCATGCTCTTGCCACCAATGTAAGGGTCCTTCCCGGGGAATTAACTTTTTCTAAGTAACGGTTTCAATGAGTGCATCAGTACCTGTTGAGCTCTGTCACAGAAATGCCCATAGGTAGCTTTTAGAACCTGGTGATGTCCAGGCAGAACGGTGCTGAGCACTCTGAAGTGGGCTGATGGACTTCCTGCATTTCAGTGAGCATTCGCTTTTTCATAGACATGTCTCTGTCACAAAATGGTTTCCTTAATCCCAGACTGTGAAAGGTTTCAATCCCATGGAATCTGTGTTGACATTGCAGTGCCAGTTCTGTGGCAAGGGAGCTACCTTGACGCTCAGTGGCTGCAGCTGCTCTGAGAAGCAGTGACACAAGGGGAATCACTTTTGAGACAGAAACATGTTTTTCGGCTGAAACTTCCCGCGTTGCCTCTTCGAAGGGTCTCAGGGCCTCAATGGTAAGGTGGATCATGGATAGCTCTTCATTGCTTAAACATAGGGTGTTCTTTCCAAGTAGACAGAGGGCTGTGGTAACTTCTTCCCTCTGCTCATGGAGTCTCTCCAACATGTAGAATACAGAATTCCACCTTGTTTCTACTGACTGAATCAGTTTATGCTCTGCCACCTTCAGTTGCTTTTGTATTTGTTTGAGCTTCTCTGTGGCTTTCGTGCTGTGGTGGAATAAAGATACAATGCTGCTGCATTTCTCCAGGAGCTGAACAACTTCAGGAACAGCTTTAATTCCATCTTTTCCCACCATGTTTAAGGTGTGGGCGAAACAGGGGTAGTGCTTCCACCCAGCCTTGCGCACTGCAGAAACCATATTTGCACCATTGTCTGTAACAACTGCTACCACCCTCTGAGTTATGCCCCATTCACCTGTTATTCTTTTTAGCTCTAAACTAATGTTGTCAGCTGTATGCTGTCCATAGAAACTACAGGTTTCTAAAACAAACTCCTGCATTTGCCAGTTGTCAATGAAATGACAGGACACAGTCAAATATGCCTCAGTGGACCTTGAAGTCCACATGTCTATTGTGAGAACCACACTGTGTGCATGTTGACAATTTGCCTTTACTTTGTCTTGACAGTCTTTATACATGTCAGCAATTGTACCCTCCATCAAGCGTTTGCGACTTGGGATTTTATAGCGCGGATCAAGGGTCTTGACAAATGCATTAAAACCTCTTTCCTCAACAATTGAGATTGGCTGGAGGTCCCTCACAATCATCTCTCCCAGGCTTCTTGTAACCTCTGCAGCTCTTTGGGAGTCATCTATGAAAAATAAAAATACTTTTGTCCTACAAGCTACACTACAGGCAGTTGTCTTTATACAATATGGGCAGTATATGGGAGTAACTCTCATTCAGCCTAAAATAGTTAGACTAAGTAGCTACAGGCAATTACTTAACATTTAAAGTGTGTAATTTAATTAATGTATGAAGAGTTTCATTCCAAAATGCATTATCCACCATTTGATAAAAGTGACACCTTTGTGATAAAATGATGGCTGGCATAAGAGTTATATTCACCAGATCATTCCTGAAGGTATTAGCAACCTGAGATCTTTACTTACATTTTATAAGATATCATCTATGTTTTAGAAATCCTGAGCAATGCATATCAGTTTTTCCACAAAACTGATAAAATGCATTCAAATATTGTTTGAAAATGTGTCCAATCTAGCAGCCTATTGAGTGCGTTTACATGCACAACAAAACACAGACTGGAAAAAATCAGGTTATGGCAATAATTCGACTGAAGTGTTTACATGCACAGCAATACCGCGATTACACAGAAAACCTTGTTTCCATGGGATCAGTGAAATAGTGGGGTTTCTCTTTACAAAGGACCTGGCGCCGCTTACGTAGTCAGACATGAACACATTTAAAAAACAGATAGAAATCTGACAAAGCTGATAGCATGCCCAGATTAATCAAAGTGTTGGGCAGAAATCTTGCTGTGTTACTGCTGTTGAGACCCCGATTAAAGATATCAGATAAAGGTGTTTACATTACTTTTTACAGAGCCGGATATTAACCTTAGTCGCGGTATCGGAGTATTGGTGTATATGTACATGCACCCACTGTAATATTATGCTCCTCAAGAAATAAAAAGTATTAACTGATTTCTGTTCAAATGATTGAAATAACCTAATATTATCACTTAGATACGTGGATAATGCGTGCCTCTCTGAAAGGCTTCTGTCAGTGAACTCTGCCTCACTCTGTCACTAGCCGTGGCGGTATTTGTCTGTGTTCTCTCCCCCTCCTCTAATCGCCTCCGCTGCAACTCGTCATGCTCTCGTGTGGGACTGATTTTTATGTGTTTTAGAAGGTTTGTGGTATTGCCACAATATCTTACACACTTTTGACATGTGTCACATTTTGCTTCATTGCTGTTTATTGGAGTGAAATGACTCCAAACGATGCTTGGTTTTCTTTCGGCCCTGAAAGCAGAGCAGCACTGGTAAGCCTGTTCCCTGTAGTTTATGTGACTGACTGTGACTGAGTGACTGCGTGTGTCTCGGCGTGCCTGGGTATAAGAAGTGGAGGGGGTCAAGAAGAGCTACTTCCTTGTAGTGACCCCTGGGCAACGTCTCTGACGGCAAAAAGCTCTTCAAATCAAACTTACCATGCAATGCTTAAACAAAGCAATGTTGGGCTTGGTTAGTACTTGGATGGGAGACCACCTGGGAATACTGAGTGCTGTAGGCTGCATGTTAAGCTCATAAAATATATATATATATATATATATATATATATATATATATATATATATATATATATATATATATATATATATATATATATATATATATATATATATGCGGAAGGAGAAGTAATTCCTATCCAAAACAACAATGTGCTACATTTCATTCTATTTTATTTTCACTTTTCAATATCTGATACACATTTAGTTTCATAAAAAAAAAAAAAAAAAAAAAAATCACTGGCTAAAGAAAGCACCTGGTATCGATATTTTTATGTGAGGATCGATTCTCAAAAATGAAACGTCAGGATCGGAAGTATCGATACTTTGGATCGATCCGTCCATCACTATTATAAAAGAACAGCGAACAGATGTCTGTTAGAAAGTGTTACTCTGTTTTATTTGTCTGTTTTATTGTGTGTGATCAACAGGACACCTGCAATTACAGAACAACTTCTAACTGTTCAAGCAAGCTGAACCCGAGCAGCCGTGATACAGAGGGACGCCGGGAAATGAAGTCTTTATTTTTTCATGTTAATACAGAAGCGCTGCTGTGAAGGGGAGGGACGCTGGGAAATGAAGTCTTTATTTTTTCAT
>NC_054580.1:710777-725350 GCF_017654505.1 Polyodon spathula | reverse complement strand
TTTTCATGTTAAAAACGCATAAACTCTAAAGAAGTGGTTAAAGTTGAATATGCTAGGCTTGTAACGTGACAAATTTCACCAAACTGCTATTTTAGTGTATTAATTGTAGTAATTTATCATCATATACGGTCCTATTTAAATGCTTAATAGGCTACGTCACCTCCAGCCGTCATTTTTGACGACCGGAGAGAAAAATTCAAATTAGCATCCTCGTAATAGAGTATGCTAAATAGGTAGGCATTTAACTAATTTAAAGAAAACCAGAGAAAGGACTGCAAATTAAATATGAACGGTAAAAGGGGAGGTGGTACAGAGCACGCCCCCTAGAGTCCACTGGTCAGCAAACGATGCCATGTCGCCAGCAGGCTCCGCGTGGGCGTGCTCTAACTTAAGCCAAGAACGGACGAGGGCCCTGAACATGGCCCCGCATTCAAAGAGACCTTCCCCGCTCATCTTACGCTTCCTGGGCTTGTAAATGTCCAGTTTAGCAAGAGCCAGGAGCAGATTGGCGAGGAGGTCTCTCTTTTTGCTGGAGCCAGGAACAGGGTGCCCGAAGATGAGGAGGGTGGGGGAGAAATGCAGCCAGAACTGCAGCAGGAGGTTCTTCAGCAGCAGGAAGAACGGCTGCAGCCTGGCGCATAAAAAATAAATATGAGCCACCGACTCGGACTGACCGCTGAAAGGGCATGCGGCGTCTGAGTCGGTAAAGTGACACAGGGTCTCTCCTGACGCGAGCGATCCGTGCAGGACCCTCCATCCCAGGTCCCCAGCTCCCCTGGAGACCAGCGGGGAGTACAGGGCCTCCCACTGGGGACCAACGCCCTCCGGCGGTCGGAGGGTCTCCCGCCAAGCGGTGTCTCGGCGGGAGACGAGGGCGGGGAAGTGGAGGCTCCTCCTCCTCGTATCCAATCCACTTGGTAAGAAGGTTAATGACAAGCGTTTTTTATGACTGTTATATTAATAAAATGTCATCTCTAAACAAAGAAGCAAAGCCACATTCTGAATTGTTTTGAGGAACCGGACTAGAAAATTGCTGCACCACAAAACCTGGCGCTCAGTGCTTCACCATTTGAAATGAAAACATTCAGGAATGACGGTGGGTGGAGTTGGTGAAGGCAGGAAAAAGCAAACATCCGTGTGAATACAGATAACACGATTTTCAAAGGAAGTTGTGCTTTTCAATGTTAAATTCAGAGAACGCATACGTTTAAAATGATGTATAGGTTTTAATTAAGCAGTACACTTTTATTCAAATCATTTGTTTTAAAATAAGTCATTTATGATAGATTTGATAGATTCTGTAAGATATGCAAGCTGTGCTTTATAATATTATTGGTTTTGTTTTGTTCTTTGAATATAAAATGAGATACATCTCAATAGTGCAGTACAAATAGAGAGCGACATTTACTTGGATAAAAATAATACAAATGCTTTTAAAAATACCACATTTTTATGTAGTTTCTATTTATTTATTAGTATTAGGCCAAATAAAACCGTGTGGTTCCGTTTACCTGACCGCCCCTATTTTTTCCACTCGATCCTAAATATTTTTTTATTCTGATAACAGGTCACATTTTTCGATATCAGTGTGAAATTGATCACTGCGCGTGGACTCTTTTTCGCTCCTGTGATTTTCCAGAAAGCTCGTGCAAACAAGATCTTGAGTTTCATATAAATTGCCCCCCTCTGAGCATCATCAAGTACCGGTAGATGTTTCGCACTGTGCTTGAAAAATGCAACCGCGTCATGATTTGCCACAAACCATTATGGATTGCCTTGTAAATACTGTGTTCCGAAATTATTACAAAATGTTCAGATCTTTGAAAAGTCTGCACGGTTATCATAAATAATTTCCCTGGATTGAAAGCACTCAAGCATGCGTGTGTGAACTGTAAAGGAATACTTTAACATCGAAACCATTTCAGCTGATGCCTTTCAAATACTGTTCCACGAAAAAAGTTAAGCAGGTAGGTCATTTATTTTAAAGTTCCCTAACGATCCAGTTAACACACACATTTTAACATTCGTTTAACTGCTGTCAGCTTCTTCTGAACATATCCAACTACTAAAACGTACAGAAGTATCTGTAAGTGAAAGTAACTCATTTCTTACCTACAGGCCTGCTGTATTACTGTGATCAAAAAACACGTAGTTATATTGTCTTCTCAAAATATGTTAAATGTACACAAAGCCAGAAAAAAATATATAGATCAGCTATGTGTTATCATTGAACATGATAAAACACATAATCAGAGCGATTAAACAAACAGCCATTGAAAAAAGAAATACATGACTGCTATTATGTTTCAGTTTTGTTCTCATAAAAAGCCGTTCTTAAAGGAGCAGCATATCACCAGTCTATCATTAGGGTGGGTGATCAGAGCGTGATCGAGTTCATCCTCTCATTCTACCAGCAGCTAATACACTGGAATCAGGGGCGCAGGAACCAACAGGAACCATTTATTAAATACCAGCATCCAAGTTAGCTCTGGCTGCAGCGGGTGTGTTTTGCAGAATGCTTTGATTCAGCTCTGCAGGCTGTGTTCTGCAGCACCAGCACTGTGCTGGGAAATCAGAGGCATCAGTTTACTGATGTTCAGATTTGCAATGCTTTACTGCATGTGAATGTTAGTTCACTTTGACCCAGTTAATCCAGCAGTTTTCATTTGTCAAAACTGAAATATGAAAGATTTGAGATATAATGTTACTTGCAAATACATCATTGCAGAACATGTTTGTAGAAGATAAACAAGGACGCACTCTTTAAACAGAAGCTGTTTAGTGTCTAAACACAAGAACCAGAATAATATTAATAATCAGGGCTTCAGAACAGAAAACTGGTCCTGATGTTGATCCTGACATGCAGAGTGAGATTCATGCAGTTTAATATGTTCATTTGAAAAGGCACAAAAAACTCAACTGATGTAGGAGTTCTAAAGCTAAAACTCTGACTTGTTTCACTTGGTTAATTCTTTGCCACATCTGTTTATAGTTATTTTCTGCATTCCATCAAGGCTAAAATGATTGCAGATGTATTATTTTTAATAGGAGACTCATCTCCCCCCCCCCCCCCCCACTACAAAAAATTACACTCTTTACAGCAGATGTTTTATGCCCAGAAACTCAGTGTAGAAAATGTTTCATTGGCAGTCATTAAGGGCCGCAGTAATGATGCTGCTGTGTTGTAGTCCCAGTGGTTTCACTCCTTACAGCTACCTGCTTACAGCATAAAACAAGGCAGGTGGAAAGTGTATTACTGAAGATGCACCCTCACAATGAGACTGAGCCAGCTGTGAGGAGGAGAAAGGGGAGGTGATGATGGGAGAATGAAGCACGAGGCCAGTGTGACTAATGAAAGTACAACAGGGTTATTACCAGTGTACTGGAAACCAGCACTTGCCACTTTCACCAGCTCACACTGCTTATTGGGAAAGTAAAAAAATAAAATTAAATAAAAAGTTTTACCTACCTACCTACCGTGTTTTCTTTTAAAGTGTAACCTGAACCACACGTTTTTTTATTTGGCCTACATGCAGGACAGCTGCTAGATCGCTAGCTTTATTAAATATGTGCGCGGATGAATCTACCGGTTAATCAGCTAATGCCAATCAAACATTTAAACTGAGTGACAGCCCTAATTTCAATATACTTTGGTGTGTACATGTTTTTATTTATTTATTTTTTACTTTGTGATGTTAATGTTATTTGCTTATTTAGAGTTTCTTTGCTTAGAGAGTACTAACCAGGGCTGTCAGTATACACCAGAATGTAATATGAAGAGTGTGTATGGATGTCGATTAAACATTTAAACACAGACTCCTGCACAGCATTTAAACATTCAGAAATGTACCAAATCCCTCATATCCACCCAGGGTACCCCAGTCCACTCAGTGTTTTATTAGATTGTACTGCAATTGTGCTAAACATGATTTGAAGAGAAGTCTTAGACTACTGCCCACCTTAACCTGTGGGTCCAGTTATGTTTAAAACAACCTACTTAAATATTTAAATTACAACATCCTCTGATGTCTACTGAAATTTAATGAAATTGTGCATTACCTTGAATTCCTGCCACACTAGAGCAGGGCAGGTGCTGCCTTAGAAAATGGGTGGCATTAGAAATCATGATGTGAGTTGATAACATACAAAATAAAACATAACAGGAATTTAATAGCAGTGTTACTAATGTGAAAGAAAAAAAAAACTGGATTGGTGGACAGATTATACCAAGGGGGAGAAGAACTAAAGTACTGTATATAACATTAGAAACGTTCAGTGTTAAAATAGATGGATATTATTGTACATGTATAACGTAATTAGGGGTGCTAGATTTAATTAAATTAAACGTTTAAACTTTTGACAATATATAGTTTAAACATTAAAATAAAAACATTGAGAGAGTGCTTTAACTTATTTTTTAAATAACTAGTTTTTCTATAAATTACCGCATATATGTCTATAAACAGGTTTTTTGATTTGCTGTGTTTACTTTGGCTTTTCTACTGTTCTTAAATGCAGTTAATCCTGTTCAGCCATTTATGTATCTCAATCACACTGAGAAACATGCTGATTTTCTGTGAAACAACTAAATGGGCTTTTAAAACGTTAGTGTTTTTCATTGCAAAGCAGAAAAGACTCATCTTTATTAATGTAAACAGTATAACGATTGTAATAGTGTGTCCAGCATAAAATACTTCTCCTGTACTGTTATCTTGTTTGTAGGTTCTTCTTATAAATGAAAAATGAAGGATTGGCTGATTTAAAATCCCATTAAGACGTTTGACAGAAACAAATTAATTAAATGACCAAATGAAGCCCTATATATAAATAAATGTATAAAAACAGTGAAGCAATATGAAAACACGATAGGATTGGGGTACGATAAGGGTCTGTTTTAATTAGAGGGAGAGAGCATTTATTGCATTATTACAGAAATGTTATACAGCCTAATTATTCAAACAGTGCTAGAATCCAAATCTCTAACCAATCCATAGCGCCTTTAGCACTTTCCCACCTATACCGCTGCTCCCTGCCTTCCTCGAAGGTCAGGAGAGACCAGACGACAGTCCTCCTGGTGGCCCCCAGATGGCCCAGGGGAACCTGGTTTTCGAACCTCTGCCAGCTGCTGCAAGGCCAGCCCTGGGAGATCCCACTGCGCATGGATCTCCTCAGTCAGGCAAAAGCCACACTCTGACACCCAGAACCGAGCAGACTCCAACTGTGAGTCTGGTCCCTGAACGTGTTTGTCCATCCTATGGCACTCGGATGCAGTAGTGAGTACTCTGCAGAACGCTAGGGCTTCTTCCTCAAGAGCGTTTTTATTCCTGTATATATTTTTTTTTAAATTAATAAAAAGGTGTTGCACAGGCAGAGATTGAAATAGGGTCCTCCAAGGGCCGCTTTTTCAAAACTTTTAATCTGGGTTCATTTTCCAGATTTCTTTTATCTGGATCGTTTTGATCCGTTTTTTTTTTTTTCAGAAAATGTCATTGCTGGTTCCGCATTAATTGTATCCGCATTACAAATAATACGAAATTCTTTTTGATTTTAAAGGAATCTCGATTACAAAATCCAGATCATTTGATCCAGATTATGTTTTGAAAATCCGTCCCCAGCACAGCAGCTACAGCGCCGATCCGCTGTAGAGCCGCGACCCCTTCGTTACGAGTGTAACAGTATTCTTGTGTTGCATCACCTACCAGTCCTGACCCCTACCCCATGCATGCTACAGCCTACTAATATGTAGCATTGGCTACTAAAAGCATACTTTGACACAAGTATACATATAGCCTGTTATATGTAACTTAAAAATATATTACTCATATATTAAATATTGCAATTCCATTTCGTGTGGGTAATACATAATTACTGTACGGCTTTAAATATATTCTTAATTTGTTCACAATATTTATAATGAATCATTCCAGCTGTAATTATAATATTTTGCCACTGGATCATTTTTCCACTGTGGAAGTGATTTAGGAGTAGGAGTATCGTTTTCCGTATTGTTATAATGTCACAAAACTCATTCCAATGCTACAAGAATATATTGCAATGACATCCCTGATATAAAAAATAATATAAAAGTAAACTTGTCTTTCTGATGTAAAATATAGGTACACGGTATGGATTTGTGATTATGAATTGTTCAGTTACAAAAGCTGTCAACACATTTTGGGGTTTGTCACATTTGTTCCACTTAATACTGTACTATAAATCATAGTCTATAGAAAAGGTTAGACTAACTTAGTCTGGTACTTGGTATCCTCTAGAGGGCAGCAGCAGTTATTTTGGGTTTGTTGCAATTGAGATCATTTTTAGTACGCAGCTGGGAACTGTCTTCAGCTGCCAAGTTCGTTGCAATTGGTATTAAATTGTGTACTGGTTTAGTACGTAGCTCCATACTAACCACAGGATCATCCCCAATTAGGTCACTGCTTTCATTTCATTTCAATTGACCCCCAGAGTTGTATCATGTAGGAATTCACTTGCATTGTTGTTTGTCTGGCCCCACCTCCTCCACACTAGATCCAGCACCAGTAGCAGAAGCACACATCGTATATACAGGACACTTTATTTTCATGTGCTTTAACATTGTTCCTGTACTGCTGCTGTAACAGAGCTCTGCAGAGCACAGGCTACAGTTTTATGTCCAGACAGGGCTTTGCTTATTTAGAGCTCCCGAAGATCACATTGCTAGTTATGTGAGCAAAAGCATTCTGGACATTGGGAGGTGAATATACAGTGACAACGTCCCCACGTGTTGCTACAGCTGCTTAAATAACATACCTGTCATTTCTTTTCATTGTTCACATCCTGACAACTTTTTACACATAACTTTAACCCTTAGCGGTCCATTTATTCAGCGCCTGTCAGGCATGTCAGGTCCAATTTATTTTCACACGTGCTGTTTAGTTTACATACACTGTTTTAATTTTTTTTTTCTAGTAAAACTGGTTTAAAGGGCATTGCAATTCTAAGTGACATCAGTACTGCATCTCCAGCCAAGCCCTACCCCATGTGTTTTTCACATACCTCTTTATAGACGTGCATACTGATAAATCCTCTTCTGATCACTCGTTTTATCACCAGACTCCTCAATAATGCGATCCAAGTCATTATTTTATTACCATAACATCTCAAAAAGCTCTGCAAATGTCCATGATATTCTTTGAGTGCTGGATGCGGAAGCAGTTATCTCCTTTGTTTATGTCTGCCTGTCTCTGTATAGTGCAGCTGCTAGGGCTATTGCTCACACGGACCTTTTTTTGTTTCGTTTTGTTTTGTCGGTTTCATTCGGCTCCTATCGGTCTCACGCAGCCATTGAATAGTTTTCTCGGCTTTTTCCAGAGAAATGACTAGAAACCTCTGCTTTACGTCTTTTCAGTGATGTCGGACCTGGTCCGACATTGGACTGCAGAGGGTTAAGTCTATTCCAAAGTTCTTTTAGAAATGGCTGCTCTAGTTTAACTAAGTTTAACTTCTCTTTTTTTAAACTGGTGTAGCCCAGTGCCAGCCCCCACAGCTGCCATTCACATGCTTTAATCCACTCCTCCTCCGAGCCACATGCCCTAGGGGTTGATTCATACATCTGTCGTAAATGAATGCGATACGTCCGGCGCAGACCGCCTGCAGTTTCAGGATGCAGATGCCCGAGAAGAGGCTGTATGACTTTCCAAAAAAGATGCATGTCGCAAGAGTGTGTGTGTGATATGATTACAACCTGTCGCACAAAGTCAGAGACCTTCGACTCCGACCACAGATTAGGTTGGAGTCTGAAGTATGAACCAACAAGCCTACAAGCAGTCCCTCTTACTTTCTTTCCTGTTCATATTTTCCAGGTTCCAGTCCAGCAGCTAAAGTGAGTGCGAGTGGTGGAGAATATCCTGACTGTGGGAAAGGTTTTACCCAGTTAGGGTATTTAAAAAAAAAAAGAATTCACACAGGAGAGAAACCATATCACTGTTCTGACTGTGGGAAGAGTTTCAGTCACTTAGGAAACCTGAAAATACACCAGCGAACTCACACAGGAGAGAAACCATATCACTGTTCTGACTGTGGGAAGAGTTTCAGTCACTCAGGAAACCTGAAAATACACCAGCGAACTCACACAGGAGAGAAACCATATCACTGCTCTGACTGTGGGAAGAGTTTCAGTCACTCAGTAGCCATGAAAGTTCACCAGCGAACTCACACAGGAGAGAAACCATATCACTGCTCTGACTGTGGGAAGAGTTTCAGTCACTTAGGAAACCTTAAAAAACACCAGCGAACTCACACATGAGACAAACTGTATTGCTGATCTGACTGTGGGAAGAGTTTGTCGGTCTGAACACCTGAAAAAACACCAGCATGTTCACAAAGGAGACAAATTCTAAAGATAATGTTCAATGTGACTTTTCACTCATGAGGAAAAATGTTAGCTTTGCATTATGAGTCCCTGTGTAATTACTGTTTTGTGTATCACTCTTAAGAGCATGCATTTTAAATGGTAGTATTGCACTTCCACTCTCTTGCACTGTGATTGTTAGAAAGTGGGTGGTTAGAAGGACGGAGACTTCTCTGCTGTCAGTTTAACCCGGGCAGTCAGTGCCTGGGAGCGGGAATAGGCAGAAAGGAAACTATTCTGCATCTCATCTGATGGACGAGTCAGGAGAAATCAATAACTCAGTGTGGGAAATGAGTTTCAGGATTTAACATTTTAAACGTTTATTAACTTGAAAATAAAAAAATTGATTGGAGCGAGTATCCCGACCCCGCTGTTTAGTATCCCAGAGACAAGACTGCACCGTCCTTACTGGGCAGCAGCCTGGAGAATTAATCTGATCAATTCATGACAATTCTAGAGTGAAGGAAAAATGATAGTGTCCCCGTAACAGGGCCAGGAGCCCTGTGCATGAATAGGGGGTGGGGCAAAGCCCTACAGGGAAGTAAATGTGTTGTGGTTGTTTAGAATGGATGAGCATATTGTGTTTGAAACAGATGTGATTGTTTATTTTAGAATGGGGTACCCCCGCCCCTGTGGATTTGTATTATTTTTTATTTGTTTATTGTTATTGGGTATTTAAATGACGGTGAGAAGCCACGTGTTTTTGTTTTCTTTGGCAGCATGTGGGTGAGGAAGATACTCTATTTGGTTACTTTGGTGCTAATCGGGAGATGGTCGCTAATATAACAAGCCTGCTGTTTTCCCTGTTCCATGTGGATAGTTGGAGGAGGAACATGGGTGGAGACTAGTGGAGGGTTAGAGAACACTAAAAAGGGTCAACAGACCCTTATCAAAAAGATCTAAATTATGTTCGTAAAGTTATTTATTTATTTTAAATTATGTACCAATCATAAAATTGTAGGTGACGCAAAACTTTTAGCCAGAGCTGTACGTATCAGATATGAGCTTAAATAGCCGGTTCCTTGAAGAAAATCTTACTGAGACTGCAGTAACAGGAAAGACGGGCTGTATCTGTTTCTGCTGTTGCATGGCAAGGTCTCTCTCCCGCTCAGCGCCGGCTCTCAGCTCCTGCAATTCCTCCTCCAGCCTGCAGAGGGCGCTTGCCTCTGAGCCCTCCTCTTCCTCGTGCTCAGGGAGTGCGCCTCGCTCCTCCTCGCCCCCACACACGGGCGCAGTCTTCTTCTTTTTCTTAGTTTTCTGGAATTTATCTGCAATCACTGGAGCGTTTAGGAAACACACAGGAAACAGAGATAACATCGAACTAATTACAACCCTCCCGAACAAGCTGTTTATCCACCCTTAATACTGTAAAGAACAGAGAGGTCTGGTAAAGCATAGGGAAGCATTGTAAAGCACAGAGAGGTCTGGTAAAGCATAGGGAAGCATTGTAAAGCACAGAGAGGTCTGGTAAAGCATAGGGAAGCATTGTAAAGCACAGAGAGGTCTGGTAAAGCATAGGGAAGCATTGTAAAGCACAGAGAGGTCTGGTAAAGCATAGGGAAGCATTGTAAAGCAGAGAGATGTGTGGTAAAGCATATGGAGGCATTGTAAAGCACAGAGAGGTATGGTAAAGCATAGCAAATCATTGTGAAGCACAGAGAGTTGTGTAAATCATAGGGAAGCATTGTAAAGCAGAGAGGTGTGGTAAAGCATAGGGAAGCATTGTAAAGCACAGAGAGGTCTGGTAAAGCATAGGGAAGCATTGTAAAGCACAGAGAGGTCTGGTAAAGCATAGGGAAGCATTGTAAAGCACAGAGAGGTCTGGTAAAGCATAGGGAAGCATTGTAAAGCACAGAGAGGTCTGGTAAAGCATAGGGAAGCATTGTAAAGCACAGAGAGGTCTGGTAAAGCACAGGGAAGACTTTTCAACTTCGGGTACTGAATATCTTGTGTGTACAGAAATGTAACTGGCGCCTGTAACTCACTCTCTTTGGTGCTGAAAAACTAACGATATCATTTTAAAAACGTGTTTTATTTGAGAACTGTAAAAAGTCATTGTGTGCTATTATAATTATTAACAACTATGGAGTAAAATATATTTAAAAAAATGAGGACAGTGGAGATTAAATCCGGCGACACGGATTTTTGCTATTTACCCAGTATGTGTCAGTGCGTCGCCCGCTGCGTCGACAGCGTGGTCCGGTTAACGATTCGTTCGAGTAGGTCGGTGTTCGAGGTCCCGGTGGGTCGCTTCAGAACCAGACTCGGGGATTCGGTTTTAACAGCGGCCATGGCTCCCAGCGTGGTCAACACAAGCTCCAGAGCGTTGCCGTGCAACCAGAAACACTGGGGATTTCTCAATTCAGCCACAAGATGGGGTGTTGTGCTAAAAGTAACATTGTAATAATCATATAATATTGAATCATGAATATATTATCCAGTAAATGCCACTGTAAAATATAATAGGATAAGAGTCCAGCAGGGGCTGTTATTAATGGGTCACTTAGCAGAGACGCTTTTATCCATAGACCAGAGACCAGGGGGGTGAACTCTGCATCATTAACAAGTGCTGCTGCTGCAGAGTCTCTTCCAATAGGACCTCGCTTGTTTTATGTCTCATCCGAAGGACCAATGCATAATATATTCAAGAAAACAAGTTATGTTTTAATTTCATAGAATTGTATTATTTATTTATTTTTATTACTTTTTTGTGTGGAATATTTTTGTATTTATTTTTCATAAAACCAAACACAAATATATTTATTATTATTATTATTATTATTATTATTATTATTATTATTATTATTATTATTATCAAATATGCAATAGAGAATCGATCCACAAGCAGATGAGATCTGAGAGAGAAGCAGGGTTATCTACAGGAAAAGATTGTATTCAGTGAGGCAGGAAAACATGTTTTATTATAAAGGAAATAAAAGACACATTTGTTCTTGCATTTTGCAAAAAAAAAACAAACACATTATTTTTCCTTACGGTTGCTTAAGATAAGAACGTTGTATTTATCTATTGATGTAAATGTTATTTGAACGGCTTTATGCATTGCCGTTGCCTGTCAGCTAGGATTCTCCCTGCTGTCTCAAAGAGACAGATTGTAAAAGGACGAGAAGTCGACACTGCAGGAGCAACAGGACCCAGAAACACAGGTTAAAGTGTTGCTTATAAACAATCTAAATACGCCATAAATAACCGGCTATTAATTCAGCCTCATTGGGTGTAGTTCCTCGAGTCGCCACAGGAGGGCAGCGTTGACGCTATTTCACTTACAAATTATTAATATATGCTTGACTTGAATTCAAGTGCGGGTTCCAACCCTGCGCGCAGCGGAAGAGGGTTTCTGTTTAAATAAACATATTGTCTTATCTTTTATTTTGTAATTCTGTTCTCTTCTCATACAGTTTCTACTTGAACCTTTGAAGAATCAAAGGCTTCAATCAATATCATGTGTGTGTGTGTATATAAATATATAAGATATATATATATATATATATATATATATATATAAAATGCACAAAATCCCATTTGAATCTCAACTCTAGTGCTCCATATTATTAAAGATTATTATTATTATTATTATTATTATTATTATTATTATTATTGCTGGTACTACATATAAGATTGCTAGCTCAACATCTCATGCCAAGAGCAAACAGTGCTACTACTACTAATAACAATAATAATAATAATAATAATAATAAAATCTAGTTCAGGAATACCGAGCCTATATAGATTATACTGTAATGGGCACATACTGTATAATGCGCACATGCAGTACTGTACCCCCTATACTAGTGTTCCAAAACAGTATATCTACTTTTTCTCTCTGCAGATTTACAAATCAAGTCCCCAACAATCTGGTGTGATTCTCCGACTCTGCTGTCCCGCCCCCCACTCGTCTGCTCGTCTGCCGGGAGCGGAGCGGCTCTCACCTGATCGTCTGCCGGGAGCGGAGCGGCTCTCGCCTGCTCGCTGCCGGGAGCGATTCACCTGATCGGGTGAGGCGGTGATTGAAGTGCAGTGGAGTTGAGTGGTTGGGGAGCGGTTAGTTCCTATGGGAACAGTCTAGTCCAGATGGCTTGACTCGCCTTCATTATACCATACAGTTTATTATTAGTATCGTTTTTTGTTAAACCGAGGGAACCCTTTGTGGCTTGGAACTCGGTTTCAGGAGACCAGGTTTCAGGACTCTGTACGGCACACCAGGGGAGACTCGGGGGTTTGATGCTGCTTCTGAAAAAGCGGGTTTTGATGCCTGCCTAGCACACCCTCCGTCTGCCTGTCTCTGTCTGTCTGCATGTCTGTCTGGTTCCTATTTTTCTCCTCATAAGGAAAGCATGCTGTGTGTTTTTTCCCTCCAGGCAGATCGTGTGACTGGGCGTGTTCCGAATGTGGACGAATATTTCCTGTATGATAAATAATAAAATGCAAACACAAAAGCTGACGATATACGGGAATATTCTACATTTGCAGACGTCTTTGTTTAAATATGAATGAATTGATTAAAGCACAACTTGTATTGTGTGTGATAGTGCCGGTGTTACTAAACTCCACAGGCTGGAGTTCAAGGTTAGTTTATTTTAAAATAGCAAATTGGCGCCCTCTTGTGGGGAACATGAGTTATTGCTTTGATTGTGATTTTAATCAGACTCAAATTTAATCTTTTTTTTTTTTAAAAACTGTGTAAATATTATGCACGTGTTTTAATCAAATACATTAATTAAAAATAAACCTCAAAATGTTACCTCTTTGGCAGCGGTGGGATTCGAACCCACGCCTCCAGAGAGACTGGAGCCTTAATCCAGCGCCTTAGACCGCTCGGCCACGCTACCTCTGATTGAAAAACTACCCATCCCAACCCAGCTATTCTCTACCACGGAACACTGGTGATTCAGAAAATATTAAAGGGAACGAATTCACATCCTGAAAGTAACCTGATTTTAATAAATAAATAACATATAAAATAAATAAAAATAAAATCAAAGAAAGAGCTGGTTCCACTGGGGATCGAACCCAGGACCTTCTGCGTGTAAAACAGACATGATAAAGGCTGTATATTATAAAGACATTTCAGAGGGCTGGATCTCATCAATATCAGGGTCTAGTGCTGTATATTATAAAGACATTTCAGAGGGCTGGATCTCATCAATATCAGGGTCTAGTGCTGTATATTATAAAGACATTTCAGAGGGCTGGATCTCATCAATATCAGGGTCTAGTGCTGTATATTATAAAGACATTTCAGAGGGCTGGATCTCATCAATATCAGGGTCTAGTGCTGTATATTATAAAGACATTTCAGAGGGCTGTGTCTCATCAATATCAGGGTCTAGTGCTGTATATTATAAAGACATTTCAGAGGGCTGGATCTCATCAATATCAGGGTCTAGTGCTGTATATTATAAAGACATTTCAGAGGGCTGGATCTCATCTATATCAGGGTCTAGTGCTGTATATTATAAAAACATTTCAGAGGGCTGGATCACATCAATATCAGGGTCTAGTGCTGTATATTATAAAGGCATTTCAGAGGGCTGGATCTCATCAATATCAGGGTCTAGTGCTGTATATTATAAAGACATTTCAGAGGGCTGGATCTCATCAATATCAGGGTCTAGTGCTATATATTATAAAGACATTACGTGATACCAGTATGCAAATTCTTTTGTAAAGCAGCGCTCCCGTGTTCTATGAGCCAATACATGTGCACGTTTGTACCGTTTGTGTCAGCGTGTCGTATCAGTGTGTGGTCCTCGCTTCAATGGTAACATGATTATTACAGTATGTATTAAAACCGCGCTGGCACGCTTTGTGTCATCCTGAGCTGCGGGAGGTCTCTCCCGGCTCGCTCGCCTCTCTAGCCCGGCGCTGTGTTATCACCAGTGAGGTGTATCCTTACCTGTTACTGCAGCAATGGAGCCGCAGAGCGTGATGAATGGAGAGCAGTGAGCCGGTGATTAAGCGCTCCTTCTCGGTCGGGGATTGTAACTCTGCTCCGAGACCATTCTGATTATCACTGGCGATCAGGGACAATCAGCGAAAGGAGGGTCGTTATTATAGTTATTATGAGAGGGCTGTCACAGAACTTACAATAGAAATCGAAGTTAACGGCGTGTGTGTTTTTCCCCGGAATCTTTATTTACAGTTTGGTCGCATTTGGAGGTGTGTT
>NC_054580.1:672788-710277 GCF_017654505.1 Polyodon spathula | reverse complement strand
CTATCTCAGTTTTGTTTTCAATTTGCGTTTTTTCACCCCACTTTATTAATGGCAGGTGTCAAGCAATGAGGCGTGTCAGGTTCTCAGGCTTGGGCTCGGACTAATTCAATCTGTAAAATAAGGAGGGATGGAGAATCTGGCACTTTCCAGTCCCAATGGTTCCCTTTACAACCATATTCAATTTAACCTTCCTGTGCCCTCCCATTTGTGAGATAATGGTGCGTTGATGTTGTAAACCTGCTTTCTAATCACACTGTATAATTAGGGCTGCATTTCTGTGTTTCCCTGATTTTTCTACTCTCCTATAAAAAACAATCTGATAGCTGTGAAGGCTTTCCTGTATCTCGGTCACAACTGAGAAACGTGTTAATAGTAAAATTGATTTAATTGAACTAAATGGTTTTTTAAATCGGAAGTCTTACTTTTTCACTCCTGTTTATTATTGTAAATACAGTAACAAGAACTATGGTGGAGAAATCAACAAAAAAACAGAAGGGAGACATCAAAACAAGAACAACAACTCAGGTAAGAACCATTAAATGTATTTATCTAAATGCTAGAAGTATCAAAAACAAAATTCTAGAACTTGAAGCTACTGCACTAACAAGTAACTATGATGTGATAGGTGTTACAGAAACTTGGTTGTCTGAGAGTGATTGGGACGAATATAATATTTGTGGGTATACACTGTATAGGAAAGACAGGCAGGACAGAAGAGGAGGAGGGGTAGCGCTATACATAAGAAACAGTCTTGAAGCCCAGATGTTAAACCTGGACAAAGAAAATAAAGCTGAATCAATATGGGTCAGAATAACGGACAAAAATTCAAAGGGCATAATAATAGGAGCATGCTATAGACCGCCAGACTCAGAAGGTGAGCAAAATAATCTGTTATACAATGATATTAGAAATGCGTGTAGCAAAGGAGAAACCATACTAATGGGGGATTTCAACTTCCCCCAAATAAAATGGGAAAACCCGGTGGGTAGCGCGAAGGATGAAATAGAAATGGTGGAAATGACAAATGACTGCTTCCTAACACAATTTGTCAAGGCACCGACTAGAGGGGAGGCATGCCTCAATTTAGTCTTTTCAAATAACAAAGACAGAATAACTAAAACAGAGGTCAGAGAACCACTGGCAAACTCAGACCACAACATGGTCTCATTTGAAGTGTTTTTTAAAACCCCAAAAGTAATGACTAAAGCTAAGGTTTACAATTTTAGAAAAGCAAACTATGAAGGTATGAAACAGAGACTAACAGAAGTAGATTGGAGTAAAATAGAGAAAACACCCACAGAAGAAGGATGGTTGTTCTTCAAAAATGTAGTACTAGAGGCGCAAAACAATTACATCCCTAAAGTAGACAAATCTAAATGTAAAACTAAATTGCCAAAATGGTTTAAATAGATCAATTAAAAAAAAATATTCAGCGAAAAGGCACTTTACAGAGCATTAAAAAAGGACCAAAAAGAAAGTACGCAGAAAGAGTACACGGAACTGCAAACGCAAGTCAAAAAGGAAGTTAGAAAGGCCAAGAGAGAAATAGAAATGAACATTGCTAAGGGAGCTAAAACCAATTCCAAAATGTTTTTCCAATATTACAACAGCAAGAGAACATTCAAAGAGGAGATTAAATGTTTAAGAGATACAAATGGCAAAATCGTAGATGAAGAAAAAAAAATAGCAAATATATTAAATGATTACTTTTCACAAGTTTTTACAAAGGAAGATACTGAAAAAATGCCCCACATGTCATCCAGTTCCTATCCAGTTTTAAATAACTTTAGCATAACAGAGGCAGAAGTGTTAAAGGGACTAGGAGCTCTTAAAATAAACAAATCCCCTGGGCCGGATGAGATCCTCCCAGTAGTACTCAAAGAAATGAAAGAAGTAATTTACAAACCGCTAACCAAGATCATGCAGCAGTCTCTTGACACAGGGGTGGTACCGACAGACTGGAAAATTGCAAACGTAATACCGATCCACAAAAAGGGAAACAAAACTGAACCAGGTAACTACAGACCAGTAAGCCTGACTTCTATTATATGCAAACTTATGGAAACTATAATAAGATCCAAAATGGAAAATTACCTATATGGTAACAGGGTCCTGGGAGACAGTCAACATGGTTTTAGGAAAGGGAGATCGTGTCTAACTAACTTGCTTGATTTTTTTTGAGGATGCAACATCGATAATGGATAATTGCAAAGCATATGACATGGTTTATTTAGATTTCCAGAAAGCTTCTGACAAAGTCCCGCACAAAAGATTAATTCTCAAACTGAACGCAGTTGGGATTCAAGGAAACACATGTACATGGATTAGGGAGTGGTTAACATGTAGAAAACAGAAAGTACTGATTAGAGGAAAAACCTCAGAATGGAGTGTGGTAACCAGTGGTGTACCACAGGGATCAGTATTAGGTCCTCTGCTATTCCTAATCTACATTAATGATTTAGATTCTGGTATAGTAAGCAAACTTGTTAAATTTGCAGACGACACAAAAGTAGGAGGAGTGGCAAACACTGTTGTAGCAGCAAAGGTCATTCAAAATGATCTAGACAAGATTCAGAACTGGGCAGACACATGGCAAATGACATTTAATAGAGAAAGGTGCAAGGTACTGCACGCAGGAAATAAAAATGTACATTATAAATATCATATGGGAGATACTGAAATTGGAGAAGGAATCTATGAAAAAGACCTAGGAGTTTTTGTTGACTCAGAAATGTCTTCATCTAGACAATGTGGGGAAGCTATAAAAAAGGCTAACAAGATGCTCGGATACATTGTGAAAAGTGTTGAATTTAAATCAAGGGAAGTAATGTTAAAACTGTACAATGCACTAGTAAGACCTCATCTTGAATATTGTGTGCAGTTCTGGTCACCTCGCTATAAAAAAGATATTGCTGCCCTAGAAAGAGTGCAAAGAAGAGCGACCAGAATTATTCCGGGCTTAAAAGGCATGTCATATGCAGACAGGCTAAAAGAATTGAATCTGTTCAGTCTTGAACAAAGAAGACTACGTGGCGACCTAATTCAAGCATTCAAAATTCTAAAAGGTATTGACAGTGTCGACCCAAGGGACTTTTTCAGCCTGAGAAAAGAAACAAGGACCAGGGGTCACAAATGGAGATTAGACAAAGGGGCATTCAGAACAGAAAATAGGAGGCACTTTTTTACACAGAGAATTGTGAGGGTCTGGAATCAACTCCCCAGTAAAGTTATTGAAGCTGACACCCTGGGATTCTTCAAGAAGCTGCTTGACGAGATTCTGGGATCAATAAGCTGCTAACAACCAAACGAGCAAGATGGGCCGAATGGCCTCCTCTCGTTTGTAAACTTTCTTATGTTCTTAAGTGTGTCCTGAACCCACCTTTTTATTAATTATAGCTTTTTGTGACAGGATGACAGAGTGTTGAGGCTCAGAGACAGATTAAAGTCAAAAATAAAGTTCTTTTATTAAACAAAAGTGATCAAATAAACAGGCACAAGGGCCAACAGGAAAAAGGTTCAAAAACAAATAATCAAAATGAACTTACAAAAACAGTCCCGGTTCTTCCTTTAACTTAACCACAAAATCTTCCAACATAAAAAAAAAAAAAAAAAACTTTCAAACAAAAGACCACACCCAAATAGAAAAATACACACACAACTACTCACTACTCACTACTCACTACTCACTACTCACTACTCACTACTCACTACTCACTTTCTGCTCTGCCAGCCAGGGTCTCTCCCCTGGCTTTTATCCCCTGTGGCTGGAGCCCAATTAATCAATAATTATTCAATTAGGGCTCCAGCCACATTCTCACATGTTTTCCTGGCAGGGAGAAATTTAACCCCCTCTCTGCCAATTCCAAACTTGTTCATATAGATGGGGAGTTCCCCGTCACATATCCTCCCCTTGTGCGTAGCACACATGGCCCCAACGGCCACCTCCCCCCTCAAGTCCCAAAGTCCTTTATCCGGTTTTGGGATGGGGAGAAGTCTGTGGTCCATGGGGGCGGCCAAGGTGGAATATTTAATTCTCCCTCTGGATTCCTCCCAGTAGGAATGAACCCTCGTGACCGGGCTCCCTCTGGTGGCGGAGGCAGGAACGGCGGCCCGTCTCCCTCGAGTGGCGGAGGCGGGAACAGCGGCCCGTCTCCCTCTAGTGGTGGAGGCAGGAACGGCGGCCCGGCTCCCTCTGGTGGCGGAGGCAGGAACGGCGGCCCGGCTCCCTCTGGTTCCCTTGGCGACGCGATACCCCTTGACGACGTTGCCGACACTGGACCCTCTGGCGACGCTGGACCCCCTGGCGACGCTGGTGACACTGGACCATCTGGTGACACTGGACCCCTTGGCGACGCTGGTCCCCTGGTGATGCTGGACCCTGCAACTCTCGGGACGGTAGCTCCATCCCCTGGGTGACGGCGGGCCAACAGTGACCCCAGGTGATGATGGACCAGCATCCCTAGGAGAAAGCACACAGATAGTCTCTCTAGGCAATGTGGGCAGACAGGCAACCCCAGGCGATGCGGAGCAGTTGGCCTCCCCAGGCGATGCGGAGCAGTTGGCCTCCCCAGGCGATGCGGAGCAGTTGGCCTCCCCAGGCGATGGCGCTGTGACTCTTAGCTGCCGGGCAGCTTGTCTCCGCGCTCCCCTCAGCCGCTGGTACAGAGGCTGGGTGAGTCCTCCAGCATCTTCTGCTGGCTGTGGAGGAAGGGACAGCACCCGCTGTTCCCCCTCTGTTGGTGGTGGAGGGAGAGACAGCGCCTGCTGTTCCCCCTCTGTTGGTGATGGAGGGAGAGACAGCGTCTGCTGTTCCCCCTCTTTTGGTGGTGGAGGGAGAGACATTGTCTGCTGTTCCCCCTCTGCTGAAGGTGAAGGGAGAGACAGCACCCGCTGTTCTCCCTCTATTGGCGATGGAGGGAGAAACAGCTCCGGCTGTTCCCCCTCTATTGAAGGTGGAGGGAGAGACAGCTCCGGCTGTTGTCCCTCTGCTGGTGGTGGAGGGAGAGACAGCTCCAGCTGTTCTTTCCCTGCTGGTCTCTTCAGCCCTGGGCCTGTGGACTTCCCCTTCTTGGGCCGTAGACGCACCGACTCCTCCCGCTCAGGCCGTGGACGCACCGACTCCTCCCGCTTGAGCTCCTTCCCCTCGGGCTGTGGGCGTTCGGGCTCCTCCCTCGCGGGCTGAGGGAGCGGCGGCTCCTCCTCCTCCTCCTCTCCGGGCTCCGGGAGCGGCGGCTCCCCCTCGTCTCTGGGCTCTGGGAGCGGCTGCTCCCCCTCGTCTCTGGGGTCTGGGAGCGGCGGCTCCCCCTCGTCTCTGGGCTCTGGGAGCGGCGGCTCCCCCTCGTCTCTGAGGTCTGGGAGCGGCGGCTCTCTCTCCCCATCTCTCCCCATCTCTATGCCACAGCATGTTGATGGCGACGGGAAGGTGCCAATTCCAAACTTGTTCATATAGACGGGGAGTTCCCCGTCACACTTTTATAAAAACGAGTCGCTTTTTTAACATGTTGTGATCTCGTTTCTATGTTCTTCTTGTAAATCAAAAATGAAGGCTTGGCACATTTAAAAGCCAAATTAGTTGTTTCACAGGAAAAAGCCGTAAATGAAATCAATTCTACTATTAACACGTTTCTCAGTGGTGAGCGAGACACACCGATAGCTTCACAGGTATCAATTGAATTCTTAAAGGACAGTAGAAAAGTCGGGATAAAACACTGAAAACCAGAATACACACACACACACACACACACACACACACACACACACACACACACACAGAGCTCTGGAAATAATTGAGACCACTGCAAAATTCAGTTTCTCTGGTTTTATTATTTATAGGTATGTGTTTGAGTAAAATGAACATTTTTGTTTTATTCTATAAACTACTGACAACATTTCTCCCAAATTCCAAATAAAAATATTGTCATATAGAACATTTATTTGCAGAAAATGACAACTGGTCAAAATAACAAAAAAGATGCAGTGTTGTCAGACCTCAAATAATGCAAAGAAAATAAGTTCAGATTCATTTTTAAACAACAGAATACTAATGTTTAACTTAGAAAGAGTTCAGAAATCAATATTTGGTGGAATAACCCTGATTTTCAAGCACAGCTTTCATGCGTCTTGGCATGCTCTCCACCAGTCTTTCACATTGATGTTGGGTTACTTTATGCCACTCCTGGCGCAAAAATTCAAGCAGCTCGGCTTTGTTTGATGGCTTGTGACCATCCATCTTCCTCTTGATCACATTCCAGAGGTTGTCAATGGGGTTCAGGTCTGGAGAATGGGCTGGCCATGACAGGGTCTTGATCTGGTGGTCCTCCATCCACACCTTGATTGACCTGGCTGTGTGGCATGGAGCATTGTCCTGCTGGAAAAACCAATCCTCAGAGTTGGGGAACATTGTCAGAGCAGAAGGAAGCAAGTTTTCTTCCAGGACAACCTTGTACTTGGCTTAATTCATGCACCCTTCACAAAGACAAATTCCAGCCTTGCTGAAGCACCCCCAGATGAGTCCAATTTTTAGCTTTGCCCAACACCTGGTCATCTAATGGTTAGACGGAGACCTGGAGAGGCCTACAAGCCACAGTGTTTCGCACCCACTGTGAAATGTGGTGGAGGATCGGTGATGATATTGGCCTGCTTCAGCAAGACTGGAATTGGGCAGCTTTGGCAAGAATCAAGCCAAGTAATAAAGTAGGATGCTGGACACACTTCATTACAACCGTTCTTCTTACGGTATTTATAATAATAAACATGAGTCGCTTCTGCTTTGAAATGAAAAAGTAAGACCCGATTTAAAAGACCATTTATTTCAATTAAATCAATTTTACTATTAACAATTTTCTCAGTTGTGACTGAGATACAGGAAAGTCTTCACAGCTATCAATTGTTTTTTACAGGAGAGTAGAAAAGTCAGGGAAACACAGAAATGCAGCCCTAATTATACAGGGTGATTAGAAAGCAAGTTTACAACATCAACACCCCATTATCTCACAAATGGGAGGGCACAGGAAGGTTAAATTGCATATGGTTTTAAAGGGAACCATTGGGACTGGAAAGTGCCAGATTCTCCATCCCTCCTTATTTTACAGATTGAACTAATCCGAGCCCAAGCCTGAGAACCTGACACGCCTCATTGCTTGACACCTGCCATTAATGAAGTGGGGTGAAAAAACGCAAATTGAAAACAAAACTGAGATAGAGAACCGTTTTGATGAAATATAGCTTATCGTTTTGCAAAGGTAATCACAGAGACTAGTGTAATTTCACCCCGATACACAACTTGTTTCCAACTTGTATTATCTAGCTAGCTACAACACATATGAAACCTCTGCATATGTAGTGGTGATAAACTGTTTAATAAAGAACTGTGTAAAGCAGGAGACAGAGTAGATGTATTTATTTTAATACAGGGTCGGCTATATCGACTACTGCACCATTTACAAGCATTATACCGATTTTTAGCAAAGTGTTTTCAAGCCAACCGGTTTCACACGTCATCCCTGGTTACACTGCGAGGACTCAGTTAAGGGAGTACAGTACTGTGCTTTTTCTGTGGAAAGGCATGACAAATTAAACTAATATATACTATATTTGTCGTTTAACATTAAGAACATTTCTTATCGCTGCCGTTTCAATACTCGCCATCTGTTTTTAGAAGAAATTGTTGTGACGTCACGCCTTATTTTCTTACATGACACACGTTTCTCCCCCCCCGCCCCCCCGTACAGATCGGCACTCGTGTGTGACCAGGAACATTACGACAGCATTACACATCTCATCATCTCATTCCAAACCCGTGCTGTGCAGAGTCACACCGTGTTTTTAATATTGCTGCGTGAAAGAAACACGTTTTTATTTTGCTACAGGACATCTGGTGCTACACGAGGATAAAATAAATACCAGTTTACAAGCCTTGCTTTCAGACAGTGTTGCACTTCCTTGATCACCTGGGGGTGAAATTGTCCCCTCCCCTTGAACGGCTTCTATCACAGTAACTTAAACTGTATCTGTGCAAGTGAACTAAAGCAAATAATATATTCATTATATGAATTACATATATAATATATAATAATTACAAAAACAAAACAAACAAAAAAAACCCTATGTTCTCCTTGCACTAAGCTAACATATTGTAACACATTTTCAGGCTACACACTGTCACGTGATTTGACCAAGGTTATTTTTTTTCCTTTTAAGAGAAAGTACTTACCTGTACACGTTATTAAGAAAAAATACATTTTCAAGAGTTTGTTACAAAATACAGTACTAATAGTAATTATCCTTCCCCCTCCTTTGCTCTTGTTATGTTCACTTCAGGAACCAGTTTAATACCAATTTACCAGTTTATGATTGTGTAAGGAGTGGTTTGTGATGCTTATTGCACTTTCTTATTTAACTCCCCTATGCCCCCGGACATCTGGCCCAACCTATTTCTGTGCTGGAACATCCTATCCTTTCCTCCTCTTTTTACTAGCTGTGCACTGATAAGTTACAAGCTGCTGACATTGCAGTGTAACACAGTGTAACACATTCACTGCAGCTCTCCCAGCAGAGAAAAGCGCTAACGACTCCCTCTGGAAGAGAAGAGAGGACACATTCACCGCAGCCAGCTAACACAGAGGAGCGCGCTAACGACTCCCTCTGGAAGAACACCAGAGAGAGGCTACACCACGCGGCAGCTGAGCGGCTAACACCCGGGGAGCGGCCGACGTGCTGGGGGCGTGTTCCTGTCCCTGGGACTGCGAGACTAGTCCAGTCACACAGATTACCTGTCGCTGTTAGTTTGAGCTGCCTGTTTACCCTGGAGAGAATAACTGAGACGATCAGAGCGAGTGACTAGAGCCGTGCTGCACATCCCACTGACAATACCTGAAGTAAGCTTCTCTTTCTTTTTATTCATCTTCTAAATCAGCTTCATACTCGCCTTGTATTGTCTGATTGGAACTGATTGTTTGTGATGCTTTGTTTATTGTTGTCTTTATTAATATAAGTCTTTAATGTATTAATAGTTCCAGTAAACATGACACAGATTTCGCTAGATCTTCGTGGCATGTAAAGTTTGTCTATTAGCAGTTTTAATTCCGACTCGGGCTCACTTAACAGAATAATTCTACCGGTTTCACTGTTAGCAGTGCTGCGAGTAAGCTCTTTATATGTGGAGCCTGCAGGCTCCTATTTTTTCTATATGGTCGCCTATTGCACTTCCGGTAATTTAAATAGCTACAAACGCATGTATTTTGTTATTCCAGGCTTTTAGGTGTCCTGCTAATCAAACACATTGAGTGTTCAAGCGGCTACAATAGGGCAGTGAGACGAGCTGATTCTCAACCAAACCATTCAATATAGGAGAGGGTGGAGAGTGTTACACACAGGGTTAATAATGACAGTGTTTTAATCATGTGTGTATGAAACGGGTTCTGAGAATATTTCTTTCTTTCTTTAATATAAACTGCTGTAAGTCTCATGTCTTGCAAATCCTATTGCTTTACAGTAATACCGGTTGTCTGCTGTAGAGTGAAACTGCGGAGCTCTTGCGAGAGGTTATAAACAGTCCAGTGAGAGGCTGCAGTCACATGACCCCAGCAGGCTACATACTGTCGGTATTTTGCAACCACAGAGTGTTCTTATACCTTCAGCCCCAGGAATTAGAAAGATATCATTCATGATGGGCTTGGAATTTGTGGCCTCTACTGTGCACCACCAGCGAGCAGGACACTGACGTGATTTGACCAAGCTTATTTTTTCCTTTTAAGAAAGCGTACTTGCCGGTACACGTGATTAAGAAAAAAATACATTTTCTAGAGTTTTACAAAATACAGTACTAATATTAATTATATACAGCATGTCTGCGTTCGTTTATAAACGTTTAGCATCTTTCGTTAAATAGACTCAGTTAAAACAATGCATGTGACGTATTTGGTGTAAGAGGATCATAACTTTGTACGGGGATTAAAAAAAAAAGCGTTTGTTGTAGGAAGCGTCAGTAAGTAGAATCTGTAAATTTCCTGTTAATTCTGTAGGTTGCTGGAAAACAGTTGGCACAGATATAATTGCGGAAACTCATCTTAAACTTCTGTTCAGTTGCAGGGCTCGGCACAGTCATGCTGCACAACAGACATGCTTTTTGCAATTCAGTACAGCAACACGTTATAAATGAGAATGCTCAGCGAGGTCATATTAGTTCAGTAAAGTATACGCTAGTCTAGCAAGTCAATACAGTTAATAGATGGAAATGCATGAACTTTTTTAAGGACTGTTCTGATCAAGAAAATTTGTGTGAAAGCCATTTCTTCAGCTTGTACGTCATTACGTAGGGCTGTTTGTTCGCTAGTATTCATTTTAATGGAAGCCTGTTTTTTATGGTAAGATTTGCATATTGCTGTGTGAAATTTTGCAAGTTCGCTAGAAATGTGTTTGTCTTGTGTGTGTGTGGGGGTATGCAGGGGTCGGGGGGTCGAGTAATAGTTTTACGTGTGCACACAGAGTTTCTTACGAGGGACCTAGGTATACTCGAAATTTGTTTTATAGTATTGCTTCAAAACTAGTATTTCACATCTGTCCGATGACAAAATGACTCCTTGCTGATCGGCGGTTTTAGGAGAAAGTATTCTTTTACTTATTTAATTAATAATTATTTAAACATACTTATTTAATGAAAAAAGAACTATTGTAACTTTTCAACCAACTTTCATCCATCATTCTTCAGATTAGACAGATAAAATCATCTGGTATTATAAACGTATTACAAGAAATTCTATGTACCTTCAATAGTAAACCCAGCCCTGCTATTAAGGCCAGATTTTGATAGTTCCTTGAATAGCCTTAATAGTAGTATGTATGTATAAATAAATAAATAAATGTTTTCTTTTTCAGCAGCTTCTAACCAGAATCCCGTGTGCTGCAATGGACAGTGTGGAGATGGAATCTGTCCAGATTAAAGAGGAGTTCCCTGAACCTGAACTTCTCCCCTTTAGAGTGGAGTTCTTTGGGCTGGCTTCCCTCCCCATTAAACAGGAGCTCTGTGAGATGCAATGTGACAGCAGTCAGTCAGAGGTCTGTGAGATTAAAGCTGAGCACAATGAATTTGAAATCACTCAGACAGAAGAACCCCTTCCTATAAAACAAGAAGAGGTTCTGGAAATTGTCCGTATTAAACGGGAGACCCCTGAAGTAGAGTTTGACCACATAGAACCAGGGAAGGAAGAATCCGAGGACTTCAAACCAAACACCCCTGAGCTGGAGCCTGTACGCTTGCGGGAGTGTAGTGTGGTGCTGGAGAGAATCTGTGTGAGAGAGCAAGGCGCTGGAGAGGAAGTCTCTTCTAACAGCACACAAGGAGGTAGAAAGGAAGACAGGCGCGCACAGTCAGAATGCAGTCTAGCAGGTGAGTGACTCCCAGTAGCTGTGACATTGTCATTCTAGATTGCATGATATCTACAGTGTGGTTGAGAGGGAGGGAAGGCACATGTAGGTTACATTACTAGCTATTTGTTTTTCCTGTACCACTTCAGCCAGTTCAAGATAGGATTCACTACTGGTGAGCATAAGATACAGATATAAGCCCCTTTCACACTGGCACTCCTACCCGATTATACCAAGGGGGAGAAGAGCTAAAGTACTGTATATAACATTAGAAACGTTCATTGTCAAAAGAGATGGATATTATCATACATGTGTAATGTAATTAGTGGTGCTAGATTCCATTAAATTAAACGTTTAAACTTTTGAAAATTATGTAGTTTAAACATTAAAATAAAAAACATTGAGAGAGTGCTATAACTTATTTTTTAAATAACTAGCTTTTCTATAAATAACCGCATATGCAGATTTGAATTTTCTACTGTTCTTAATTGCAGTTGATCCTGTTCAGCCATTCGTGTATCTCAATCACACTGAGAAACAGGCTGATTTTCTGTGAAACAACTAAATGGGCTTTTAAGTAGTTAGTCTTTTTCATTGCAAAGCAGAAGCAACTCGTCTTTATTAATGTAAACGGTATAACCATTGTAATATTGTGTGTCCAGCATAAAATACTTTATTTTTCATTTATCACTTTAATAAAAATGAGTTGCTTATTAGCATCTTGTGATTTTGTTTGTAGGTTGTTCTTATAAATGAAAAATGAAGGCTTAGCTGATTTTAAAATCCCATTAAGACATTTGACAGAAAAACAAAACAAATGAAATCAAATGACTAAATGAAGTCCTCTATATAAATAAATGTATAAAAACAGTGAAGCAATATGAAAACATGATAGCATCGGGGTACGATAAGGGTCTGTTTTGATTAGGGGAGAGCATTGATTGCATTATTACAGAAATGTTATGCAGTCTAATTATTCAGTCAGTGCTAGAATCCAAATCTCTAACCTATCCTAATCTTACTGTATGCAAGAGACAATAACTAGTTATGTTCACGCTGACTTTTTCAAGTACAGTATTGCAGTAATTCGAAGAAAGACTTGTATATAATAGCAATTTATTAATAGCAATAGTCTCCTTTAAATTTGAAGATGACTGCCATTGATGACTTTGGGATATGCCTAACCTTTTTTCCCCAGTTGTGATTGACTCTTTCAGAGATCCTTCAACAAGTTTTTCTGGAGTTCCCTTGCAATTAATTGCATATATATATATATATATATATATATATATATATATATATATATATATATACCTACATCGCTCAGCGATTGTAGTCTGTTCCAATACTGCAGTTTGCTGCGTTATTCATGTTTCCTCTGCTTGCAGCTGTGTAAACAGTATTAGAAGGAGACCGTGATTCCAGCGAGGCACAGCTGTACTGTAATCCACTGTTGACTCGAGGCCCTTGGGCAGCCTCGTTACGCCCACTTGGAGTGCGCGACCTAGCGACCCTACGGGTTGTAGAGTACTATTGCTTTCTTACTGTTTACAGTAAAACACCAGCTTGCTGTCGAGTGTCTCTTTACTGCTGCCTTGCAGTTTGAAAAATAAAATAAATAAATGACAAGCGTGCGCTTCCTCCATTAGGCCTTGAGCGTATTGTTGAGCAGACCCTGAGCATCACCACTCGCACATAAATAATAATGAAAAAAAGTAGTTTGTTCCTTTTCTGTCTTTCTCCCTTCTCCAGGTCTGTGACTGTACTACCCCTCTGCAAGCTTCACGCTGTACTGGTCGTGTGACTGCACTACAACTCTATGAAGACTCCACACCATTGCAAGCTGCGCGCTGCCCCTGGTTGTGTGACTGCACTACAACTCTGTGACTGCAAGCTGCCCGCTGTTCCTGGTTGTGTGACTGCAAGCAGCCATACAAAGACACACAGCCCAGTACCTTGGTGCTTTGCCCTCTGTACTTGGTGCTCGGTGCTTTGGCACCCCAGTGTCTAGGCCTCGGGTCCTTGGTGCCTCAGTGCCATCCGCACACAAAAGCCTTGGTGCCTCTGCGCCCTCGGTGTTGAAGCGGTTCCCGTCATCGGTAGCTTTGTGCCTCGGTGCTCCGTTCCCTTGGTGTTTTGGCATCCTCGGTGCCTCGAGAGCTACATGCCTCTGCACTTCGACGCCTCGAGGCTTTTAGAGCCTGTGCAGTGGTGCCTTCAGTGCCATGCTGCCCCAGAGCCTCGGTGCCCCAGCGTCCTTGGCACCCTCGAGACTTTAAGCTCTGCGCATTGTGCCCTCGGTGTCGAGGCTGGTGAGCACCACGCATTGGCATCCTCAACACCCTCAAGGCTTTAAGCTCTGCGCATTGTGCCCTCAGTGGCCCCGGTGCCCCTGCGCTCTATAGCCTCGGTACCTCGAGAGCTTAACGCCTTGGCTCTTCAAAGCTGGTGAGCTCCACGCATCGGTGTCCTCGCTGGTGCTCTATAGTACCTCTGTACCTCAGTGCTTCAACACCCTCTGATGAAAAGGGTCGCCAACTTCCTCCAGGTACCCTGGAAGGCAAGTTCCGAGCAGCGCAGGCCTATTTTCAGACCAGCGCAGACTTCGACCCCCAGTCTTTTCCGGTGTTCCCGGACTGCCTGGAGGAGGTCAAATCCTGGCCTCAGCATCCAGCGTATCCAAAGCGCCTTTAAACGTTTTCCCACCTACCGGTGCTCCCTGCCTTCCTCGAAGGTCAGGAGAGACCAGGCGACAGTCCTCCTCGTGGCCTTTAGATGGCCCGTGAGAACCTGGTTTTTGAACCTCTGCCAGCTGCTTCAAGGCCAGCCCTGGGAGATCCCACAGCGCATGCATCTCCTCAGTCAGGCAAAAGCCACACTCTGACACCCAGAACCGGGCAGACTCCAACTGTGGGTCTGGCCCCTGAATGTGACAGTCTGTCCATCCTAGGGCTCTCAGGCACAGTAGTGAGTATTCTGCAGAACGCTAGGGCTTCTTCCACAAGAGCATTTTTATTCCTGTAGTGGACTTATTTTCCAAACTGTTGCAAGGTCAGAGGCCATGATCCCATGTATTGCCCGATAGCAGTTATTTTACAGTTTCTACAAGATCTGCTAGAGGAGGGTAAATCCCTCTCTACAGTGAAAGTGGACCTAACAGCCGTATCTGCTTGCCACGTTCCCATCGACTCAGTATCCCCGGGCGCTCATATTCTAGCGACCGTTGACTGATATATGTACTGCGGCTAGCTAGACTACCCCGCTTACATTTACCAGGTTCTACCGACTTAATGTCATAGATCCCTCTATGCCTTTAATAGGCACCAGGGTCCTTGAGGTTGTTCGCTCGCACCACCAACATCTCTCGAATCTCACTCCCAGAATAGCAGTTGCAAACTAAACCGATGCCTCCGTCGCTGTAGAGAGTGCAAACTAACAACACGTAACACCCAGTTTTATCACCTAGGAATTCACTTGCATTGTTGTTTGTCTGGCCCTGCCTCCTCCACACTAGATCCAGCACCAGTAGCAGAAGCACACATCGTATGTACAGGACACTTTATTTTCATGTGCTTTAACATTGTTCCTGTACTGCTGCTGTAACAGAGCTCTGCAGAGCACAGGCTACAGTTTTATGTCCAGACAGGGCTTTGCTTATTTAGAGCTCCCAAAGATCACATTGCTAGTTATGTGAGCAAAAGCATTCTGGGCATTGAGAGGTGAATATACAGTGACAATGTCCAGTGACAACGTCTCCATATGTTGCTACAGCTGTGTAAATAACGTACTTGTAATTTTTTTTCATTGTTCTCATCCTGACAACTTTACACATAACTTTTAAGTCTATTGCAAAGTTCTTTTAGAAATGGCTGCTCTAGTTTAACTAAGTTTAACTTCTCTTTTTTTAAACTGGTGTAACCCAGTGCAAGCCCCCACAGCTGCCATTCACATGCTTTAATCCACTCCTCCTCTGAGCCACATGCCCTAGGGGTTGATTCATACATCTGTCGTAAATGAAGACCCCCTGCAATGTCAGGATGCAGACGCGTGAGAAATAGCTGTATGACTTTCTGAAAAAGATGCACGTCGCAAGAGTGTATGTGAGACGTAATTCCAACCTGTCACACAGAGTCAAAGACCTTTGACTCCGACCACAAATTAGGTTGGAGTCTGAAGTATGAATCAACCTTAACCCTACAAGCAGTCCATCTTACTTTCTTTCCTGTTCATGTTTTCCAGGTTCCAGTCCAGCAGCTAAAGTGAGTGCAGGTGATGGAGAATATCCTGACTGTGGAAAAGGTTTTACCCAGTTAGGGCATTTTAAAAAAAAAACAGAGAATTCACACAGGAGAGGAAGCGTATTGCTGCTCTGACTGTGGGAAATGTTTCAGTCACTCAGGAAACCTGAAAAAACACCAGCGAACTCACCTGACTGTGGGGAGAGAAACCGTATTGCTGCTCTGACTGTGGGAAGAGTTTCAGTCACTCAGGAAACCTGAAAACACACCAGCGAACTCACACAGGAGAGAAACCGTATCGCTGCTCTGACTGTGGGAAGAGTTTCAGTCACTCAGGAAACCTGAAAGCACACCAGCGAACTCACACAGGAGAGAAACCGTATCGCTGCTCTGACTGTGGGAAGAGTTTCAGTCACTCAGGAAAACTGAAAACACACCAGCGAACTCACACAGGAGAGAAACCGTATCACTGCTCTGACTGTGGGAAGAGTTTCAGTCACTCAGGAAACCTGAAAACAACACCAGCGAACTCACACAGGAGAGAAACCATATCACTGCTCTGACTGTGGGAAGAGTTTCAGTCACTTCCGAAACCTGAAAAAACACCAGCGAACTCACACAGGAGAGAAACCATATCAACTGCTCTGACTGTGGGAAGAGTTTCAGTCACTCAGGAAACCTGAAAATACACCAGCGAACTCACACAGGAGAGAAACCATATCGCTGCTCTGACTGTGGGAAGAGTTTCAGTCACTCAGGAAACCTGAAAGAACACCAGCGAACTCACACAGGAGAGAAACCGTATCGCTGCTCTGACTGTGGGAAGAGTTTCAGTCAGTCAGGAAACCTGAAAAAACACCAGCGAACTCACACAGGAGAGAAACCATATCATTGCTCTGACTGTGGGAAGAGTTTCAGTCACTCAGAAACCCTGAAAAAACACCAGCGAACTCACACAGGAGAGAAACCGTATCATTGCGCTGACTGTGGGAAGAGTTTCAATCACTCAGGAAACCTGAAAGAACACCAGCGAACTCACACAGGAGAGAAACCGTATCGCTGCTCTGACTGTGGGAAGAGTTTCAGTCAGTCAGGAAAACTGAAAACACACCAGCGAACTCACACAGGAGAGAAACCATATCATTGCTCTGACTGTGGGAAGAGTTTCAGTCAGTCAGGAACCCTGAAAAAACACCAGCGAACTCACACAGGAGAGAAACTGCATTGTTGCTCTGACTGTGGGAAGAGTTTCAATCACTCAGGAAACCTGAAAAAACACCAGCATATTCACAAAGGAGACAAACCCTAAAGACTATGTTCAATGCGACTTTTCACTCATGAGGAAAAACTGTTGGCTTTGCATTATGAGTCCCTGTGTAATTATTGTTTTGTGTATCACTCTTAAGAGCATGCATTTTAAATGGTTAAATTGCACTTCCACTCTCTTGCACTGTGATTGTGTTAGAAAGTGGGCGGTGACGCGGACACGTCACAAGAGGCTTCTCTGCTGTCAGTTTAACCCGGGCTGTCAATGCAGTCAGTGCCTGGGAGCGGGAATAGGCAGAAAGGAAACTATTCTTCATCTCATCTGATGGACGAGTCAGGAGAAATCAATAACTCAGTGTGGGAAATGAGTTTCAGGATTTAACATTTTAAACGTTATTAACTTGAAAATAAATAAATTGATGGGAACGAGTATCCCGACCCCGCTATTTAGCATCCCAGAGACAAGACTGCACCATCCTTACTGGGCAGCAGCCTGGAGGATTAGTCTGATCAATTCATCACAATTCTAAACTGAAGGGAAAATGATAGTGTCCCTGTAACAGGGCAAGGAGCCCTGTACATGAAGAGCGGGCGGGGCAAAGCCCTGCAGGGAAGTAAATGTGTTGTGGTTGTTTAGAACGGATGAGTTGTAATGTATTGTTTGTTTGTTTAGCACGGATGAGTGTATTGTATTTGAAACAGATGTATTTGTATATTTTCGAATGGGGTACCCCCCGCCCCTGTGCATTTGTATTATTTTTTATTTGTTTATTGTTATTGGGTATTTAAATGACGGTGAGAAGCCGTGTGTTTTTGTTTTGTTTGGCAGCGTGGATGGGGAAGATACTCTATTTAATTGGTTAATTTGTTGAAAATCAAGAGATGGTCACCAATATAAAAAGCCTCCTATTTTCCCTGTTCAATGTGGATATTTGGAGGAGGAACGTGGGTGGATGCTAGTGGAGTGTTAGAGAAAACGAAGCTGAAGTAAATATAGGATCAGTGACAGCGATTTGCTCAGCATGACCTTTATTTGTATTTTGTGTTCATGATTATTTTTGTTTAATTGTTTTATTTTGCTCAGTTGTTTTGTGTTAAACCTCTTTTGTTTTTGCATGTAAATAAAAATAGCACCATAGTGCATGTTTGCACCTAACTTACCTGAGTTTTTTCAGTTCCTGCTTCTGGCCTGACGTCACCACTAGCCATCCCTGTCACAGTCTCATGCCTGTATTATGACAAGAATGACTGAATATTGCACCACGTGTAGCTTTGCAATGTGCATTGTCCATGCTTGTATTTGTGCTGCTTTGCAGTGTGCATTGTCCATGCTTGTATTTGTGCTGCTTTGCAGTGTGCATTGTCCATGCTTGTATTTGTGCTGCTTTGCAGTGTGCATTGTCCATGCTTGTATTTGTGCTGCTTTGCAATGTGCAAATTATTGTGATTCTGAACTCTGTTGTAGATTTCAACAAAGATATTTTATTCAATACAGTTGAACAGTTGAGTATTCCATTTTCCCTAAGCACAGCTCATAACAGAATCAACAAGACAATACAATGCTGGGATTTAATATAGCTTCTCTTAGACATCAGCCCTTATTCCTTAACCTATGAGAATAAACAATTACACACTGATGCAGGTTTTACAGTCCTCCTATCAACCAATAATATCATTGACCACGTGGTTCGTTTTATTACCTGAAGTGATTGTAACATCAAAGTTGTCCACTCAGGAACAATAAAGATTAAAGGAAGGAAGCAGATAGATTTTTATCCTCAAAAATGGTATCTGAGAAAGCACTGGGTCTCCTTTTAAATTGCCATTTGGTTGCTCTTCAAAAGCTTACCCCTTCCCATCTGTCTTCCTGCTCCAGTAATTCATATTGAATTTGATAGTTCAAGTCATTCTTTGCTAAGGTAACTACTCTGCACTGAATAACTGGAATTGGAGTGACAGAGCAGGTTAATAAACTAAATGTATTGAATGAATAATGAAATCAGATCATATATGTCAGAGAGTGAGAGGTTTGTATTAAACAGACCAATTACAGTATCCTTTAAAAGGGTTCAGAAAATGTAACCTAAGAAATCATTTCAATTAACTGACAAGGACGAAAGGAAACTAAAGAAGGGCTGATTTCTTAAGTTAATGTTTTTTTTTGTATAAAGTCACTGTTTTTATTGTTTGTTCACACACTGAATGAAAGCAGTGAAGCAGCACAGTAGATCTGCACGCTGGGTAGAAGGGCATCACTGGTATGCAGAGCAGAGAAAGAGCAGCAAAAGCAACAGGACAAGCTTGCATTGCAGATATTTCAAATGAGTAATTATTCACTGTATTGAAGAAGACTGGCCCCTCCCCTTGCCCAGTACAGTCATTTTAAATGCAGTTATCTGTTTAGAAGCTCAGCACCATGGCAACAGACAAGTGCTGTTCATGTTCAGCACTGACATGAAGGTGCCGTCATCAAGGAAAGTGATGTCATAATGTCTCTGGCAGTGAATTTTCAGCTGTATCTTCATTGCAGTGATTTAGTCCTGAGAGGTAAGTTCACACAGTTTCTGTTTCTTATTTATTTATAGAGATCAAAGCACGATCAATATACATGCATTGCAATCACTATGTATATTTAAAAAAACACACAAGGGTGCAGAGTTAAGGTTGCGCAGCTATATTGCAATTTCCAAACCTTTTGAACTTTTACAACCAAACCTTAATGTTACTTTAACACAGTTTTTGCCGTTGAATTTATTTATAACACAATTAGGTTTGGTCTTTTTTATACTTAATCTTTTCAGTTGTATATGTATTAATCACTGTTTCTAATCTCATACACATGGATTGTCTTTATTCTGTATTAGATGTGTTCTACCTGTTTCTCATATTATTGTATATGTATTAATCACTGTTTCTAATCTCATACACATGGAGTCTTTATTCTGTATTGGATGTGTTCTACCTGTTTTCTCATATTATTGTATATGTATTAATCACTGTTTCTAATCTCATACACATGGATTGTCTTTATTCTGTATTAGATGTGTTCTACCTGTTTTCTCATATTATTGTATATGTATTAATCACTGTTTCTAATCTCATACACATGGATTGTCTTTATTCTGTATTAGATGTGTTCTACCTGTTTTCTCATATTATTGTATATGTATTAATCACTGTTTCTAATCTCATACACATGGATTGTCTTTATTCTGTATTAGATGTGTTCTACCTGTTTTCTCATATTATTGTATATGTATTAATCACTGTTTCTAATCTCATACACATGGATTGTCTTTATTCTGTATTAGATGTGTTCTACCTGTTTTCTCATATTATTGTATATGTATTAATCACTGTTTCTAATCTCATACACATGGATTGTCTTTATTCTGTATTAGATGTGTTCTACCTGTTTCTAATCTCATACACATGGATTGTCTTTATTCTGTATTCTATGTTTTCTCATATATTGTATATGTGTGTTTGTGGGATTTTTACTTCACATCTGATCCCTCCTCATTTCATTGTCCAATGAATTCCCATCATAAACAGTTTCATTTCCAGATCTCCATAATCTTCCAGATTATTTTTAAAATTTATGATTTCATTTTTTTATTCTAATTGCCTGTTTTTACCTATCTTACCTGAATCTGCTAAATTCTGATTTTAATGAATCATTTTTTATTGTTTTTATTAGAGATGTGCTATTTATTTATTATGTGTTGTCAGTGCAGGGCAAGAAACCGAAATAAGATCTTCATCTCTTTAGTTTCTTTACCCATGAACGATATGTTTTGATATATAATGTATTCATTCGCCCTAACTCTAACCAACACATTTTAAACAAAATCTACGTGATCTCTACTCCCTGTTTGACCAATTACAAAATAAGACATAAACGCCTGGTTATTGATTTAGATGCAACAAGAAACAACATTGCTGTGTTTAATTTATACACAAAATGGATTTGTTATGAAAACCCAGTCGTGAAGAAAATTAAAACCAATAGCAGGATTTCACATGGAGTACAGACGCGTCGCTGACAAGCGAGTGTAGAACGTAGCACTCGCTATTCCTTAATGAATGATCCCATCGTGTGGCCATTTAGTAGAACTGTTGGTTCTAATAAACTAACATTTGTTTTTATATGTGAGCACAGTTCAGTGACAAGCGGTTGCTGGTGCCCTCTGCTGTTTTTCATTGGTAGTACAGGTAGTGAAATTCAGCAATGTCTTATTATTATTATTATTATTATTATTATTATTATTATTATTATTATTATTATTATTTATTTTTTATTTATTTATTTATTATTATTATTATTAACTTACACTTGTTACAAGTTATCACAGTACAAAGTATCACATTATGAAATATCACATTACACAATATCATAATACAGATAAGAGCAGCTATGAAAGTACAATAAGATCAATTCAAGAAAGAGCAAAATAATAAAGACAGTAAATTATAAGAGCGAATTCGACTAAGAGCAGCTAAACCTGATAGTAACTATAAGAACACGTAGTAAGCATGATAAATGCATGAGAATGATTTCTAATAAGAGCAATTACACAGGACTTTATTATTTATACACAGCACTCTCCTACTTGTCCTGTAAATATTGTTTTTGCTGTATCTGAAATGTCTATTCTTGCACAGGGGTTAAAGTTAATTCGAGTAATTTCAGCTGCATTCGGATATATATAAAACAAACAGTTCTACGAAATGGCCACACGATAGCAGCATTGTGCAGCAAACGTGGAATATATATATATATATATATATATATATATATATATATATATATATATACACACACAATACAATTAAAGAGTGTTCGTTATATATATAGTATTGAGAACATAGCCGACTGTATCTTGCTTTTAACGAACACTCTTTAATTGTAATTATTTTTTTGTAAACCCTTTAGTGTTGTTAACTAATATTTTAATTTGCAAAAATCTACTGCAACGCCCAGCCTTGTCAAAAATTGAATTAAAAAAAAAAACGACAAACCTTTAAAAAGAAACTATGAATTTCAGTTTATTTTACAATTGAATTATCCAATATTTACAGCATGACTTAATAAACGAGAAAAACAATTTTAGAAGAAAAAAACGTAAACGTATGATGATTTATTAAATAACACAATATGTTTTGTTATAAATGTAAAAATATTAAAGTCAGGGCGGCGTGTTGGTGGATATCTCACCCCAGCTCTGGTCTCAGCGGCTCCAGTAAGGGAAAGGGATTCCCTGGGCGAGGCTGTCCGGTGCTCTCGGTCTCTCACTGTTCAGGGAAGCCTCGTAATACACGGATGCGCCCCGGGCATCGCACTCCCAACCCGGCCATCTCCCTCTCGACGCATCGGCGGTTTGGAAGACCCGGAGCGGACCCAGCGGCGCTCGGCGAGGGCTCCGGGGCTGTGCCGCACATCTCTGACTCGTTTTGGGTAAATGTCGCGCTCTCCTGTTTTGAAACCACACCTGGAACAGAGAGAAAGACGGAGAGAAGTAAGGCTTCAATTGTGATTTATTTACGAGGCAAATAGACGGATTGCAATGTACGCATATTGTGTTATTGTATAAATTGTAGTTTAACTGGATGGCAGCAGAAGCCACAGCTTTGCGATGAATTCAAACGCCCTACCTGTACCCGAGACTCCGCGATCCCCGTGGTCTCGGAGAGCTGGAGCCGCTTCTTGTAGTCCGGATACGGGTCTTTCTCGAAAGCGCTCCTCAGGAACTTTGTTTGCTCTTTACTAAAAACGGTCTTTTTCCTCTTGCACCTCCCTGGAACCTGCAAACCGGAGCGACTCCGGATCCTGCGCTCGGGTTCCAGAGCGTCGAGCCGGGTTCTGGGTTCGCATTCCAGTGTTCCAAACTGCATTCCGCTACCAGCGTGCTCTCTGGACTGCTCGAAGCTGTTCTATAAAGAATACAACGTTATAGATTATAGACCAGTCGACGGATAAACACTCGGGTATACAGATAAGCCCCCTCTCTTCGTGAGATTGAATGCTGGGTTTCAAACGCTCCCTCAAATGCCTATAGCTGCGGGTTTCAGCCGCACACTCACCGTTAAAGCAGAACACGTCTCCCCGCTGCTGCATCAAAAGCTCGCTGACTCCCCAAAATGCCGGATAGCTGGCGCCCAAATTGTAGTCTTCCTCCAGAGACAGAACCGTGCCCAGAAACTCCTCCATTTCCCGATCAAGATCCATTCCGTAGACCCGTCATTGCGGAACCGAACTCCTCTGATTCCAAACCGAACTATACTTCGACCGGCTGCTTCATTTCCACCGTATATATATATATATATATATATATATATATATATATATATATATATATATATATATATATATATATATATATATATACGGTATATATTTATTTCCAATATCAAACGCAGTAAATAGACGTTTAATGTCTTAAATGGTTCTTAATTTCTTTCAGTGGCTCTGATCGACAATCAAAAGCGGATTCTTTGATCAGAACAGGTCGGGGGAGGATCTGAGGTATTGTTCGATAGACCTCGGGGACTTTGAAGAGATCGAGGTGACAGGATCGCTGGCTGTCTCCCATTGTAGTGCTATTGACAGACTAGTCATTAAAGGGGAGCCGGTGACCCCAGTCTTTGAAGCGCGGCCGGGTGGATGACTAGGAAAGCTAGTCTTTATTGTCACAGCGATTACATTTGTCTTTAATAATTAAATCCTGTTTTTTTTTTTAAAGGAGAATAATAATGTAAAAATAAATAGATACATCAAGGTAAAGTTACCAAATGAAAAAATCAGAATTCCTTGGGAGATCTTAAGAGAACTCGATATATATATATATATATATATATATATATATATATATATATATATATATATATATATATATATATATATATATATATTTGTCTGTTTGTAGTTTGGTTGAATTGTTTTGCCCCACTAAAAAAAATGAATTCAACTTTAAAGAGGAGAGGAAACGCTTTGAAACGATGAATTGATAATATATCTATTTAATAACAGATATGTCACTGGAGATAGTTTGATACTAAGATACGGTGACAGTTTGATGTAAACCAGTCTCTCTATCTGTATACCGTGATGCTGCAGACAGTAAATTGGAGTGGACTTGACGTGACCCAAACCCGTTGCTACTGCAGCATCCCCTCTCCCCCTGCAGAAAGTTCACGCTGTGTGTTTCCACAGCCGAGTCGTTGACAGGGCAGCATGCTTGCCTGGGCCACATCTCCGCTATTTCTTCTCCAAATTGAGCTGCCGGAACTAGAAGGCAGATAGTCGTCATCATGTTATTGAGCAGCCAGCTCTGCTGTCCAGACTATATTATACAATGTCATATATTATATTGCATCAAAACGATAATGGCAGCGGTGGGATTCGAACCCACGCCCCTGAAGAGACTGGAGCCTTAATCCAGCGCCTTAGACGAGTTTAATGAATACAAATATAAGAGAAAACCATTTTTTTTTTAACTTTATTAACATTTAAATGAAATACACGAGAGAGAGAGAGAGAGAGAGAGAGAGAGAGAGAGAGAGAGAGAGAGAGAGAACCCCATTGTAAATGGCATTTTAAAACCATACATAATCTGGCCACCCAACCCATTTTTAATTTTTTTCATACAAGCACCTTTTTCAAAGCACACACACACACACACACACACACACACACACACACACACACACACACACACACACACACACACACACACACACACACACACACACACACACACACACAGTGTTACAATATGGTGTCTTCAAGCAATCCAGGATTTGCACATCACAGGAGAGCAGAAGGGAGTAAACTCTGTATCGATTACACACACTGAATGAGAAATCCACACACACATCATAAGCAAAATAAAAGCGTGTTATTTTTATAAGCTGTGTGTGCGTTTGTGTGTGTGTGTTTATCTGTCTGAAGTCTGTGTCGGTGTCTCTGTGCTGTGTGTGTGTGTGTGTGTGTGTGTGTGTGTGTGTGTGTGTGTGTGTGTGTGTGTGTGTGTGTCTGTCTGTCTGTCTGTCTCTGTGTCTCTGTGTGTCTCTGTCCTCTGTGTGTGCCTCTGTCTCTGTGTGACATGTATTAAAATAGACACAATGTATTTGTTTATCCTGGAATAAGAAAGAAGCGAGAGAGATAAAAAACACACACCTCCAAATGCGACCAAACTGTAAATAAAGATTGCGGGGAAAAATACACATGGCGTTAACTTTGATTTCTATTGTAAGTTCTGTGACAGCCCTCTCATAATAACACAACAACGGCAATAATACTATAACTATAATAACGACCCTCCTTTCGCTGATTGTCCCTGATCGCCAGTGATAATCAGAATGGTCTCGGAGCAGAGTTACAATCCCCGACCGAGAAGGAGCGCTTAATCACCGGCTCACTGCTCTCCATTCATCACGCTCTGCGGCTCCATTGCTGCAGTAACAGGAAAGGATACACCTCACTGGTGATAACACAGCGCCGGGCTAGAGAGGCGAGCGAGCCGGGAGAGACCTCCCGCAGCTCAGGATGACACAAAGCGTGCCAGCGCGGTTTTAATACATACTGTAAAAATCATGTTACCATTGAAGCGAGGACCACACACTGATACGACACGCTGACACAAACAGTACAAACGTGCACATGTATTGGCTCATAGAACACGGGAGCGCTGCTTTACAAAAGAATTTGCATACTGGTATCACGTAATGTCTTTATAATATATGTCTTTATAATATACAGCACTAGACCCTGATATTGATGAGATCCAGCCCTCTGAAATGTCTTTATAATATACAGCACTAGACCCTGATATTGATGAGATCCAGCCCTCTGAAATGTCTTTATAATATACAGCACTAGACCCTGATATTGATGAGACCCAGCAGCCCTGAAATGTCTTTATAATATACAGCACTAGACCCTGATATTGATGAGATCCAGCCCTCTGAAATGTCTTTATAATATACAGCACTAGACCCTGATATTGATGAGATCCAGCCCTCTGAAATGTCTTTATAATATACAGCACTAGACCCTGATATTGATGAGATCCAGCCCTCTGAAATGTCTTTATAATATACAGCACTAGACCCTGATATTGATGAGATCCAGCCCTCTGAAATGTCTTTATAATATACAGCACTAGACCCTGATATTGATGAGATCAAGATATTGGTGCGATACATTCTCTTTTTGCAGACTGCGGTTCCATAGTGTAGTGGTTATCATGTCTGTTTTACACGCAGAAGGTCCTGGGTTCGATCCGCAGTGGAACCAGCTCTTTCTTTCTTTTATTTTTATTTATTTTATCGTGTTATTTATTTATTAAAATCAGGTTACTTTGAGGATGTGAATTCGTTCCCTCTAATATTTTGAAATGAATCACCAGTGTTCCGTGGTAGAGAATAGCTGGGTTGGGATGGGTAGTTTTTCAATCAGAGGTAGCGTGGCCGAGCGGTCTAAGGCGCTGGATTAAGGCTCCAGTCTCTTCGGAGGCGTGGGTTCGAATCCCACCGCTGCCAAAGAGGTAACATTTTGAGGTTTATTTTTAATTAATGTATTTGATTAAAACACGTGCATAATATTTACACAGTTTTTTTAAAAAAAAAAGATTAAATTTAAGTCTGATTAAAATCACAATCAAAGCAATAACTCATGTTCCCCACAAGAGGGCGCCAATTTGCTATTTCAAAATAAACTAACCTTGAACTCCAGCCTGTGGAGTTTAGTAACACCGGCACTATCACACCCAATACAAGTTGTGCTTTAATCAATTCATTCATATTTAAACAAAGACGTCTGCAAATGTAGAATATTCCCGTATATCGTCAGCTTTTGTGTTTGGATTTTATTATTTATCGTACAGGAAATATTCGTCCACATTCGGAACACGCCCAGTCACACGATCTGCCTGGAGGGAAAAAACACACAGCATGCTTTCCTTATGAGGAGAAAAATAGGAACCAGACAGACATGCAGACAGACAGAGACAGGCAGACGGAGGGTGTGCTAGGCAGGCATCAAAACCCTCTTTTTCAGAAGCAGCATCAAACCCCCGAGTCTCCCCTGGTGTGCCGTACAGAGTCCTGAAACCTGGTCTCCTGAAACCGAGTTCCAAGCCACAAAGGGTTCCCTCGGTTTAACAAAAAACGATACTAATAAACTGTATGGTATAACGAAGGCGAGTCAAGCCATCTGGACTAGACTGTTCCCATAGGAACTAACCGCTCCCCAACCACTCAACTCCACTGCACTTCAATCACCGCCTCACCCCGAATCAGACAAAGAGCCGCTCCGCTCCCGGCAGACGATCAGGTGAGAGCCGCTCCGCTCCCGGCAGACGAGCAGGCGAGAGCCGCTCCGCTCCCGGCAGACGAGCAGGCGAGAGCCGCTTCGCTCCCGGCAGACGAGCAGGCGAGTGGGGGGCGGGACAGCAGAGTCGGAGAATCACACCAGATTGTTGGGGACTTGATTTGTAAATCCGCAGAGAGAGAAAGTAGATATACTGTTTTGGAACACTAGTATAGGGGGTACAGTACTGCATGTGCGCATTATACAGTATGTGCCCATTACAGTATAATCTATATAGGCTCGGTATTCCTGAACTAGATTTTATTATTATTATTGGTAGTAGTAGTAGGGCTGTTTGCTCTTGGCATGTGATGTTGAGCTAGCAATCTTATATGTAGTACCAGCAATAATAATAATAATAATAATAATAATAATAATAATAATAATAATAATAGTTAATTCCAAATCTGGAGTTTAGTTAGATTCAAATGGGATTTTATATATATATATATATATATATATATATATATATATATATATATATATATATATATATATATATAGACACACACACATGGATTGATTGAAGCCTTTGATTGATCAAAGGTTCAAGTAGAAACTGTATGAGAAGAGAACAGAATTACAAAGTAAAAGATAAGACAATATGTTTATTTAAACAGAAACCCTCTTCCGCTGCGCGCAGGGTTGGAACCCGCACTTGAATTCAAGTCAAGCATATATTAATAATTTGTAAGTGAAATAGCGTCAACGCTGCCACCTGTGGCGACTCGAGGAACTACACCCAATGAGGCTGAATTAATAGCCGGTTATTTATGGCGTATTTAGATTGTTTATAAGCAACACTTTAACCTGTGTTTCTGGGTCCTGTTGCTCCTGCAGTGTCGACTTCTCGTCCTTTTACAATCTGTCTCTTTGAGACAGCAGGGAGAATCCTAGCTGACAGGCAACGGCAATGCATAAAGCCGTTCAAATAACATTTACATCAATAGATAAATACAACGTTCTTATCTTAAGCAACCGTATGGAAAAATAATGTGTTTGTTTTTTTTTACAAAATGCAAGAACAAATGTGTCTTTTATTTCCTTTATAATAAAACATGTTTTCCTGCCTCACTGAATACAATCTTTTCCTGTAGATAACCCTGCTTCTCTCTCAGATCTCATCTGCTTGTGGATCGATTCTCTATTGCATATTTGATAATAATAATAATAATAATAATAATAATAATAATAATAATAATAATAATAATAAATAATAATAATAATAATAATGTTTGGTTTTATGAAAAATAAATACAAAAATATTCCACACAAAAAAGTAATAAAAATAAATAAATAATACAATTCTATGAAATTAAAACATAACTTGTTTTCTTGAATATATTATGCATTGGTCTTCGGATGAGACATAAAACAAGCGAGGTCCTATTGGAAGAGACTCTGCAGCAGCAGCAGCAGTTGTTGATGATGCAGAGTTCACCCCCCTGGTCTCTGGTCTACGGATAAAAGCGTCTCTGCTAAGTGACCCATTAATAACAGCCCCTGCTGGACTCTTATCCTATTACATTTTACAGTGGCATTTACTGGATAATATATTCATGATTCGATATTATATGATTATTACAATGTTACTTTTAGCACAACACCCCATCTTGTGGCTGAATTGAGAAATCCCCAGTGTTTCTGGTTGCACGGCAACGCTCTGGAGCTTGTGTTGACCACGATGGGAGCGATGGCCGCTGTTAAAACCGAATCCCCGAGTCTGGTTCTGAAGCGACCCACCGGGACCTCGAACACCGACCTACTCGAACGAATCGTTAACCGGACCACGCTGTCGACGCAGCGGGCGACGCACTGACACATACTGGGTAAATAGCAAAAATCCGTGTCGCCGGATTTAATCTCCCCTGTCCTCATTTTTTAAAATATATTTTACTCCATAGTTGTTAATAATTATAATAGCACACAATGACTTTTTACAGTTCTCAAATAAAACACGTTTTTAAAATGATATCGTTAGTTTTTCAGCACCAAAGAGAGTGAGTTACAGGCGCCAGTTACATTTCTGTACACACAAGATATTCAGTACCCGAAGTTGAAAAGTCTTCCCTGTGCTTTACCAGACCTCTCTGTGCTTTACAATGATTCCCTAAGCTTTACCAGACCTCTCTGTGCTTTACAATGCTTCCCTATGCTTTACCCTATGCTTTACCAGACCTCTCTGTGCTTTACAATGCTTCCCTATGCTTTACCAGACCTCTCTGTGCTTTACAATGCTTCCTATGCTTTACCAGCCTTCTACAATGCTTCCCTATGCTTTACCAGACCTCTGTGCTTTACAATGCTTCCCTGCTTTACCATACCTCTCCCTTTATGCTTTACAATGCCTCCCTATGCTTTATCACACCTCTCTGTCCTTTACAATGCTTCCCTATGCTTTACCACACCTCTCTGTGCTTTACAATGCTTCCCTATGCTTTACCAGACCTACCTCTCTGTGCTTTACAATGCTTCCATATGCTTTACCACACCTCTCTGTGCTTTACAATGCTTCCCTATGCTTTACCAGACCTCTCTGTGCTTTACAATGCTTCCCTATGCTTTACCAGACCTCTCTGTGCTTTACAATGCTTCCCTATGCTTTACCAGACCTCTCTGTGCTTTACAATGCTTTACCAGACCTCCTGTGCTTTACAATGCTTCCCTACCAGACCTCTCTGTGCTTTACAATGCTTCCCTATGCTTTACCAGACCTTCCCTATGATTTACCAGACCTCTCTTTACAATGCTTACAATGCTATGCTTTACCAGACCTCTCTGTTCTTTACAGTATTAAGGTGGATAAACAGCTTGTTCGGGAGGGTTGTAATTAGTTTGATGCTATCTCTGTTTCCTGTGTGTTTCCTAAACGCTCCAGTGATTGCAGATAAATTCCAGAAAACTAAGAAAAAGAAGAAGACTGCGCCCGTGTGTGGGGGCGAGCAGGAGTGAGGCGCACTCCCTGAGCACGAGGAAGAGGAGGGCTCAGAGGCAAGTGCCCTCTGCAGGCTGGAGGAGGAATTGCAGGAGCTGAGAGCCGGCGCTGAGCGGGAGAGAGAGCTTGCCATGCAACAGCAGAAACAGATACAGCCCGTCTTTCCTGTTACTGCAGTCTCAGTAAGATTTTCTTCAAGGAACCGGCTATTTAAGCTCATATCTGATACGTACAGCTCTGGCTAAAAGTTTTGCGTCACCTACAATTTTATGATTGGTACATAATTTAAAATAAATAAATAACTTTATGAACATAATTTAGATCTTTTTGATAAGGGTCTGTTTACCCTTTTTAGTTTTCTCTAACCCTCCACTAGTCTCCACCCACGTTCCTCCTCCAACTATCCACATGGAACAGGGAAAATAGCAGGCTTGTTATATTAGCGACCAAATTAACCAAATAGAGTATTTTCCTCACCCATATGCTGCCAAAGAAAACAAAAACACACGGCTTCTCACCGTCATTTAAATACCCAATAACAATAAACAAATAAAAAATAATACAAATCCACAGGGGCGGGGGGTACCCCATTCTAAAATAAACAAACACATCTGTTTCAAACACAATATACTCATCCATTCTAAACAACCACAACACATTTACCACCCTGTAGGGCTTTGCCCCGCCCCCTATATATGCACAGGGCTCCTGGCCCTGTTACGGGGACACTATCATTTTTCCTTCACTCTAGAATTGTGATGAATTGATCAGATTAATCCTCCAGGCTGCTGCCCAGTAAGGACGGTGCAGTCTTGTCTCTGGGATGCTAAACAGCGGGGTCGGGATACTCGCTCCAATCAATTTATTTATTTTCAAGTTAATAAAGATTTAAAATGTTAAATCCTGAAACTCATTTCCCACACTGAGTTATTGATTTCTCCTGACTCGTCCATCAGATGAGATGCAGAATAGTTTCCTTTCTGCCTATTCCCGCTCCCAGGCACTGACTGCCCGGGTTAAACTGACAGCAGAGAAGTCTCCCTCTTTCTAACCACCCACTTTCTAACAATCACAGTGCAAGAGAGTGGAAGTGCAATTCTACCATTTAAAATGCATGCTCTTAAGAGTGATACACAAAACAGTAATTACACAGGGACTCATAATGCAAAGCTAACATTTTTCCTCATGAGTGAAAAGTCACATTGAACATTATCTTTAGAATTTGTCTCCTTTGTGAACATGCTGGTGTTTTTTCAGGTGTTCAGACCGACAAACTCTTCCCACAGTCAGATCAGCAATACAGTTTGTCTCATGTGTGAGTTCGCTGGTGTTTTTTAAGGTTTCCTAAGTGACTGAAACTCTTCCCACAGTCAGAGCAGTGATATGGTTTCTCTCCTGTGTGAGTTCGCTGGTGTTTTTTCATGGCTACTGAGTGACTGAAACTCTTCCCACAGTCAGAGCAGCGATATGGTTTCTCTCCTGTGTGAGTTCGCTGGTGTATTTTCAGGTTTCCTGAGTGACTGAAACTCTTCCCACAGTCAGAACAGTGATATGGTTTCTCTCCTGTGTGAGTTCGCTGGTGTATTTTCAGGTTTCCTAAGCAACTGAAACTCTTCCCACAGTCAGAACAGTGATATGGTTTCTCTCCTGTGTGAATTCTGTTTTTTTTTTTTTTAAATACCCTAACTGGGTAAAACCTTTCCCACAGTCAGGATATTCTCCACCACTCGCACTCACTTTAGCTGCTGGACTGGAACCTGGAAAATATGAACAGGAAAGAAAGTAAGAGGGACTGCTTGTAGGCTTGTTGGTTCATACTTCAGACTCCAACCTAATCTGTGGTCGGAGTCGAAGGTCTCTGACTTTGTGCGACAGGTTGTAATCATATCACACACACACTCTTGCGACGTGCATCTTTTTTGGAAAGTCATACAGCCTCTTCTCGGGCATCTGCATCCTGAAATTGCAGGCGGTCTGCGCCGGACGTATCGCATTCATTTACGACAGATGTATGAATCAACCCCTAGGGCATGTGGCTCGGAGGAGGAGTGGATTAAAGCATGTGAATGGCAGCTGTGGGGGCTTGCACTGGGTTACACCAGTTTAAAAAAAGAGAAGTTAAACTTAGTTAAACTAGAGCAGCCATTTCTAAAAGAACTTTGGAATAGACTTAACCCTCTGCAGTCCAATGTCGGACCAGGTCCAACATCACTGAAAAGACGTAAAGCAGAGGTTTCTAGTCATTTCTCTGGAAAAAGCCGAGAAAACTATTCAATGGCTGCGTGAGACCGATAGGAGCCGAATGAAACCGACAAAACAAAACGAAACAAAAAAAGGTCCGTGTGAGCAATAGCCCTAGCAGCTGCACTATACAGAGACAGGCAGACATAAACAAAGGAGATAACTGCTTCCGCATCCAGCGCTCAAAGAATATCACAGACATTTGCAGAGCTTTTTGAGATGTTATGGTAATAAAATAATGACTTGGATCGCATTATTGAGGAGTCTGGTGATAAAACGAGTGATCAGAAGAGGATTTATCAGTATGCACGTCTATAAAGAGGTATGTGAAAAATACATGGGGTAGGGCTTGGCTGGAGATGCAGTACTGATGTCACTTAGAATTGCAATGCCCTTTAAACCAGTTTTACTAGAAAAAAAAAATTAAAACAGTGTATGTAAACTAAACAGCACGTGTGAAAATAAATTGGACCTGACATGCCTGACAGGCGCTGAATAGATGGACCGCTAAGGGTTAAACTTATGTGTAAAAAGTTGTCAGGATGTGAACAATGAAAAGAAATGACAGGTATGTTATTTACACAGCTGTAGCAACACATGGGGACGTTGTCACTGTATATTCACCTCCCAATGTCCAGAATGCTTTTGCTCACATAACTAGCAATGTGATCTTCGGGAGCTCTAAATAAGCAAAGCCCTGGCTGGACATAAAACTGTAGCCTGTGCTCTGCAGAGCTCTGTTACAGCAGCAGTACAGGAACAATGTTAAAGCACATGAAAATAAAGTGTCCTGTACATACGATGTGTGCTTCTGCTACTGGTGCTGGATCTAGTGTGGAGGAGGTGGGGCCAGACAAACAACAATGCAAGTGAATTCCTACATGATACAACTCTGGGGGTCAATTGAAATGAAATGAAAGCAGCGACCTAATTGGGGATGATCCTGTGGTTAGTATGGAGCTACGTACTAAACCAGTACACAATTTAATACCAATTGCAACGAACTTGGCAGCTGAAGACAGTTCCCAGCTGCGTACTAAAAATGATCTCAATTGCAACAAACCCAAAATAACTTCTGCTGCCCTCTAGAGGATACCGAGTACCAGACTAAGTTAGTCTAACCTTTTCTATAGACTATGATTTATAGTACAGTATTAAGTGGAACAAATGTGACAAACCCCAAAATGTGTTGACAGCTTTTGTAACTGAACAATTCATAATCACAAATCCATACCGTGTACCTATATTTTACATCAGAAAGACAAGTTTACTTTTATATTATTTTTTATATCAGGGATGTCATTGCAATATATTCTTGTAGCATTGGAATGAGTTTTGTGACATTATAACAATACGGAAAACGATACTCCTACTCCTAAATCACTTCCACAGTGGAAAAATGATCCAGAGCAAAATATTATAATTACAGCTGGAATGATTCATTATAAATATTGTGAAAACATTGAGAATATATTTAAAGCCGTACAGTAATTATGTATTACCTACACGAAAGGGAATTGCAATATTTAATATATGAGTAATATATTTTTAAGTTACATATAACAGGCTATATGTATACTTGTGTCAAAGTATGCTTTTAGTAGCCAGTGCTACATATTAGTAGGCTGTAGCATGCATGGGGTAGGGGTCAGGACTGGTAGGTGATGCAACACAAGAATACTGTTACACTCGTAACGAAGGGTTCGCGGCTCTACAGCGGATCGGCGCTGTAGCTGCTGTGCTGGGGACGGATTTTCAAAACATAATCTGGATCAAATGATCTGGATTTTGTAATCGAGATTCCTTTAAAATCAAAAAGAATTTCGTATTATTTGTAATGCGGATACAATTAAACCAGCAATGACATTTTCTGAAAAAAAAAAAAAAAAAAAAAACGGATCAAAACGATCCAGATAAAAGAAATCTGGAAAACGAACCCAGATTAAAAGTTTTGAAAAAGCGGCCCTTGGAGGACCCTATTTCAATCTCTGCCTGTGCAACACCTTTTTATTAATTAAATAAAAAATATATATATATATATATATATATATATATATATAGGGTATATATATATATATATATATATATAAAAATATATATATATACCCTAAGTTTAAAACTTAAGCATATACGTAAAAAAAAAAAAAAACCCCACACCTTTATGAAAAACCACACTTAAATTAAATCGTTTGTACCAATAGCTCCGAGTTTGAGCCGCGGCCCTCTTCACTTCCTGTTTGGGAGCACACCAAAACAAACCACAATCCTTAGCGCCGTACTAAAGCTATTGTTATTGTTCTGCTTGTTTTTTCGTTGCAATTGGTATTAAACTTTAGTATGTGTTGCACTATGTGTGCTGAATCGTATTAAAACATTGGATCCCCATGGTACAGCCTTTAAAATTTTTGAAATATTGAGCGCCTGAGCATGTTCTTTGTTTTAATGGAAAGTTACTGATTGCTGTTTCTTAAGGGAGAATGAGCAGACAGACCTGAGGGACATCTCGCTACCGCCATCTAGTGTTGGTGGTGTGAGCGAACAACCTCAAGGACCCTGGTACCTATTAAAGGCATAGAGGGATCTACATTAAGTCGGTAGAACCTGGTAAATATATGCGGGGTAGTCCAGCTAGTCACAGTACATATATCGGTCAACGGTCACCAGAATATGAGTGCCCGGGGATACTGAGTTGATGGGAACATGACAAGCAGATACGGCTGCTAGGTACACTTTCAATGTAGAGAGGGATTTACCTGCCTCTAGCAGAAACTGTAAAATAACTGCTATAGGGCAATACAGGGGATCATGGCCTCTGGCCATGCACCAGTTTTGAAAATATGTCCACTACAGGAATAAAAACGCTCTTGAGGAAGAAGCCCTAGCATTCTGCAGAGTACTCACTACTGCATCCGAGAGCCCTAGGATGGACAGACTGTCACGTTCAGGGACCAGACTCACAGTTGGAGTCTGCTCGGTTCTGGGTGTCAGAGTGTGGCTTTTGCCTGACTGAGGAGATCCATGCGCAGTGGGATCTCCCAGGGCTGGCCTTGCAGCAGCTGGCAGAGGTTCGAAAACCAGGTTCCCCTGGGCCATCTGGGGGCCACCAGGAGGACTGTCGTCTTCCGGTCTCTCCTGACCTTCGAGGAAGGCAGGGAGCAGCGGTATAGGTGGGAAAGTGCTAAAGGCGCTATGGATAGGTTAGAGATTTGGATTCTAGCACTGTTTGAATAATTAGGCTGTATAACATTTCTGTAATAATGCAATCAATGCTCTCTCCCTCTAATTAAAACAGACCCTTATCGTACCCCAATCCTATCGTGTTTTCATATTGCTTCACTGTTTTTATACATTTATTTATATATAGGGCTTCATTTGGTCATTTAATTAATTTGTTTCTGTCAAACGTCTTAATGGGATTTTAAATCAGCCAATCCTTCATTTTTCATTTATAAGAAGAACCTACAAACAAGATAACAGTACAGGAGAAGTATTTTATGCTGGACACACTATTACAATCGTTATACTGTTTACATTAATAAAGATGAGGCGGTTCTGCTGTGCAATGAAAAACACTAACGTTTGAAAAGCCATTTAGTTGTTTCACAGAAAATCAGCATGTTTCTCACTGTGATTAGATACACGATTGGCTGAAGAGGATCAACTGCATTTAAGAACAGTAGAAAAGCCAAAGTAAACACAGAAAATCAAAAGATAGTTTATAGACATATATGCGGTAATTTATAGAAAAACTAGTTATTTAAAAAATAAGTTATAGCACTCTCTCAATGTTTTTATTTTAATGTTTAAACTATATATTGTCAAAAGTTTAAACGTTTAATTTAATTAAATCTAGCACCCCTAATTACGTTACACATGTACAATAATATCCATCTATTTTAACACTGAACGTTTCTAATGTTATATACAGTACTTTAGTTCTTCTCCCCCTTGGTATAATCTGGTAGGGGTGCCAGTGTGAAAGGGGCTTATATCTGTATCTTAAGCTCACCAGTAGTGAGTCCGATCTTGAACTGGCTGGAGTGGTACAGGCAAAACAAATAGCTAGTAATGTAACCTACATGCTCCCTCTCAACCACAGTGTAGATATCACGCAATCTAGAATGACAAATATCACAGCTACTGGGAGTCACTCACCTGCTAGACTACATTCTGATTGTGCATGCATGTCTTCATTTCCACCTCCATGTGTGCTGTTGGGAGAGCCTTCCTCTCCAGCGCCTTGCTGTCTCACACAGATTCTCTCCAGCATCACGCTACATTCCCTCAGGCGTACAGACTCCAGCTCAGGGATGTTCGGTTTTAAGTCCTCGGATTCTTCCTTCCCTGGTTCCATTTGGTCAAACTCTACTTCAGGGGGCTCCCATTTAATACGGACAATTTCCAGCACCTCCTCTTGTTTAACAGGAAGGGGTTCTTCTGTCTGAGTGATTTCCAATTCATTGCGCGCAGCTTTAAACTCACAGACCTCTGACTGACTGCTGTCACATTGCATCTCACAGAGCTCCTGTTTAATGGGGAGGGAAGCCAGCCCAAAGAACTCCACTCTAAAGGGGAGAAGTTCAGGTTCAGGGAACTCCTCTTTAATCTGGACAGATTCCATCTCCACACTGTCCATGGCAGCACATGAGATTCTGGTTAGAAGCTGATGAAAAAGAAACCATGTATTTATTTATTTATAGTACTATTAAGGCTATTCAAGGGACCGACAAAATCTGGCCTTAATAACGGGACTGGCTTTACTATTGAAGGGAAATAGAATCTCATAGAATACCAGAATATTTTATCTGTCTAATCTGAAGAATGATGGATGAAAGTTGGTTGAAAAGTTACAATAGTTCTTTTTTCATTAAATAAGTATGTTGAGTATTTTGTCCTCTGACCTTAAAAAATGTAGATTTGTTTACAAAACATGATCTGTGATACAATGGTCCTTTATCAAACACTGCATATTTTTAAAGCTATTATCTAATCCCTCATCAAGACAAACAAATTTCTAGCGAACTTGCAAAATTTCTCAACAATATGCGAATCTTACCATAAAAAACAGGCTTC
>NC_054580.1:608288-672288 GCF_017654505.1 Polyodon spathula | reverse complement strand
ATTTCAAGATTGTAACCTCCGACTCCTTAGAGGAAAAGTCCAACCTGCTGGACGTGAACGCTTCACTGAAGGCCAGCTTCCTGGGGGGGTTGATAGAGGTGGGGGGGTCGGCCAAGTATCTGAAGGACGATGTCTCCTCCACGCGGCAGTGCAGGGTCACTATGAAGTACAGAAAGACTGTTCTCTACGAGCAGCTGACCATGAGCCAGCTGGGCAAGATCACCTACCCTCAGGTGTTTGATCAGCAGACGGCCACACACGTCATCACGGGAGCGCAGTATGGAGCTCAGGCCTTCTTGCTTTTCGACCAGATGGCTTCTACAGAAGAACACAAGCAGGAGATCGAGGGGAACCTGGAGGTGATGGTCAAGAAAATCCCTCAGTTCTCCATCGAAGGGAGGGGAGAGTTGAACCTGACAGATAAAGAAAAGAAGATTGTAAATCAGTTCAGCTGCACGTTCCACGGCGATTTCGACATCAAAGAGAATCCCACCACATATGAGAAAGCCTTTGATGTATATAAAACGCTACCAGAGCAGCTGGGAGAACATGGAGAGAAGGCCGTGCCTCTGAAAGTGTGGCTCTACCCTCTGATTCAGCTGGACTCCAAAGCTGCTCAGCTGGTGCGAGAGATCAGCGTGGGCCTGGTCTCCCTGGTCGAGAAGGTGCTGTACTTGTTCAAAGAGGTCAACATGAGAGCAATCAACATGATCGGCGACAGCTTTGTCAACCAGTTTGAAGATCTAAAATACAGACTGGCAGAGGTGCAGCAGAAGTTCCTGCAGTATAAGACAGTGTTTGAGAAAGCTGTGTCCAGGGTCCTGCCAACTATCCGGGGGGGTGGGGAGAAGGAGCAGGCACTGACTGATATCCTGCAGAGTCACAATGCTTCTCCATTCACCAACAGCAAGATGCACAAGTGGCTGGATGAAAAGGAGACCGAAATAAAAGTGTTGAGACTCTACACTGATGAACTGAAAGACGTTCCCATCATGAAATCAACAGGGGAGCTCAACAGAGTCCTCTTTGATCCAAAGATTGAGACTGTCGTCTGCTTCGCCTTCACCTCACTGCAGTACAAAGAGCCATACCTCTCCGCCCTGACTCAGTGCCTTGAATCTGAGGAGTTCAGGAAAATGGAGAAGAGTAGTTTTCTACGTGCCGCTGAAGAGGAGCCCCAGCCATGGTGCACCTCCCCTGAGCTCTCAAAGAAAATGAGGGAGAACCTTGAGCTGTTCAGAGGGTTTTCAGAGGTCAATAAAGACCAGAAGCAAACCAGATTCGTTCTGGCCTCCATCTCAGACCCCTCCTGTCCTGGAGCCTCCATTCGCCTGTATAGACAAGGGAAAATAATGGATCCCCAATTTCAGTGCATATCAAAGCCCCAATCCCCCGTGGTGACTGACATCCAGACCAACAGCGTGACCCTGAAGCTGCTGCCTCCCCAGGTTGGGAAGAGCGAGTGGTACAGAGTGGAGCACAGAGCACTGAAGAGAGCAGCTGAGACAGGCACACAGCAGGCGTGGACAGCCACAGACACTGCTGACACACAGAAGACCTGGACTCTGTCTGGGCTGCAGACTGCCACACTCTACCAAGTCAGGTACAGGGCAGTCAGAGCTCTCTTAGTGAGTGAAGCCAGTGAAGCCACTGAGATCCAGACCAAACCCAGTCCAACAACTGCACCTGGAAAGCCTAAGAAGAACATAAGAACATAAGAAAGTTTACAAACGAGAGGAGGCCATTCGGCCCATCTTGCTCGTTTGGTTGTTAGTAGCTTATTGATCCCAAAATCTCATCAAGCAGCTTCTTGAAGGATCCCAGGGTGTCAGCTTCAACAACATTACTGGGGAGTTGATTCCAGACCCTCACAATTCTCTGTGTAAAAAAGTGCCTCCTATTTTCTGTTCTGAATGCCCCTTTTTCTAAACTCCATTTGTGACCCCTGGTCCTTGTTTCTTTTTTCAGGCTGAAAAAGTCCCTTGGGTCGACACTGTCAATACCTTTTAGAATTTTGAATGCTTGAATTAGGTCGCCACGTAGTCTTCTTTGTTCAAGACTGAACAGATTCAATTCTTTTAGCCTGTCTGCATATGACATGCCTTTTAAGCCCGGAATAATTCTGGTCGCTCTTCTTTGCACTCTTTCTAGAGCAGCAATATCTTTTTTATAGCGAGGTGACCAGAACTGAACACAATATTCAAGATGAGGTCTTACAAGTGCATTGTACAGTTTTAACATTACTTCCCTTGATTTAAATTCAACACTTTTCACAATGTATCCGAGTATCTTGTTAGCCTTTTTTATAGCTTCCCCACATTGTCTAGATGAAGACATTTCTGAGTCAACAAAAACTCCTAGGTCTTTTTCATAGATTCCTTCTCCAATTTCAGTATCTCCCATATGATATTTATAATGTACATTTTTATTTCCTGCGTGCAGTACCTTACACTTTTCTCTATTAAATGTCATTTGCCATGTATCTGCCCAGTTCTGAATCTTGTCTAGATCATTTTGAATGACCTTTGCTGCTGCAACAGTGTTTGCCACTCCTCCTACTTTTGTGTCGTCTGCAAATTTAACAAGTTTGCTTACTATACCAGAATCTAAATCATTCAGTAGAAGGAGGAGTTGGCCCGTTCACTCTCCGGCTGAGCTGGGAGAAGCCGGCTGCTGTGGGAGAGGGTCTGTCTGTGCTGCACTACAGAGTGGAATACAGGCCAAACAACGTATCCTCTCAATGGGAATGCCAGCCGACTGATAGCGATGAGACTGTCTGCACTTTATGTAATTTTGCCTGGTATATAGCTCCTTACAAATCTTACAAATTCAGAGTTTACGCCATCTTCACAGAGGGGATACTGAGTGTTGCCAGTCCGGAGACTGTATTCCCTCCCTCTTTCTGAGTAGATGATAAAGCTGACTTGAACTCTGCTCTAGCCAAGATAAGCAACAATTAAGATGTAGCTTTACATTAAACTAATGTGCTCCATCCGCGTTTTGAGTTTCCTTCCATCTGACGATGTAGATATCTTTCTGCCTGGTGTTGATGGCTGAAGTGTAATGATGGCTCCAGGGATCAGCTTATTTTCCCCAGCACATCAGCTGTAAGAGAAATATTATAGAAAATAGGATTTGCTCAGCATGGAAAAGTACTGGCATCTTGCACTCCTATGATCTTGCTCGCATAACCTTGTATGCTGCAGCTGTGAGACAATGGATAATAGGATGAGCCAGACCTGTCTTTTTTAACTATACACACAAAACAGCCATTCTGTTATTTGCTTGCTTAGCTATATGCCATGTATACATAGTTATAAATGGTTTCCCTTATATGCTAATATCTGAATCATCATTGGCTAACTGTAGGGGAATAATTGCATAGAACCATTCCTGTACTTGTTTGTTGCTACCCTGTACTACATTTATTCACTGAGTCGTATATGTTTTTAAAATATTTTGAGTTTGTGATCTATTAAGTTTATAGAAATAAAGTAAATGTATTAAACTGCAGCTGGGAACCAAACTGTGGGTGGTGGGAAAAAGGAACATGACATTCCACCTAAACTGCATTACCACCTTTTCCTGTTGACTTCTCACTACCTTTTCCTGTTGACTTCTCACTACCTTTTCCTGTTGACTTCTCACTACCTTGATCCACCTAAACTTTTATTGCATTACCACCTTTTCCTGTTGGTTTCTCACTACCTTGTGAAAAGCTGTTCCCCCTTTTTCTGTAAAGGTATAAAAACTGTACGCTAACTCTGTGTTGGAGAACACTGCTCAGGTTTCCTAGCACTGATGTGCTGAGCTGTTCTCGTTTGCGCAAACTAACGAGGCTTTATATCTCTGAACACCTGGTGCAGTTGGCTCTTTTAGTTGCGGACCTGAAAAGTTCCACGACAAAGTCAGGGGGGAGAGGAAACAAAGTAACATTCTGGGCAGGATAAAAACTCAGAGTGAAAATAAAGAAGACTGGAAAACAAAACAAAAAAATAACCAGAGAGTGTTCTGGGCCTGCTGTGTCACAATAACATGGGAATCTGACATCAGTTACATTATTCATAATCTCTAAGAGAAACCCCTTTAGTGCAGTGATACAGTGTAGCGCTGGGGAGTGTTTGTATATCTGCAGCTTCAGCACACAGTGCTGTCAAATCCCAAGCACTCTGATGAGACGGTGCAACAGGCAGTGCAGTGTGGTGCTCTGTGTTATGGATTCTGTCTCCTGTCGGTGAGATGAGAGGAGGGTAAAAGCTCTATAACCATGATGGGAGCACAGGACCACAGATCTGACACACTTTGATAGAGGGCTGATAAGAGGTGCTTGGTTGGCAGGTGCTTCCGTTTTCAAGAAGTCACAAATTACTACTGAGGCTTTTTCACAAGGAGCTGTCCCTAAAGTGATGTGACTCTCTGTATGTATGGGCCATTCTGACTTGACTGCAGATTTCCACCCCCAACACAAGCTGAAGGAATTAGAGGCTGGTAATCATTGAGGAATGGTCCCTTATCCCTCCAGCACAATTTAAAAAGCACCTTGCAGAATCGTTACCTGCCACGACCAATCAGTTCCGTGCTGGCTGCCCATGGAGGCGCTACACCATATTGACACTGCTATGGCAGGTGTTGCTATTGTTTGTACAAATTATGAAAAACCTTTTTCACTATGAAAAGTAATCATTTAATATATTTGCTATTTTTTTTTTCTTCATCTATGATTTTGCCATTTGTATCTCTTAGGCATTTAACCTCTTAAAATGGACTAAAAACAAAGTACACAGAAAGAGTACACGGAACTGCAAAAGCAAGTCAAAAAGGAAGTTAGAAAGGCCAAAAGAGAAATAGAAATGAACATTGCTAAGGGGGCTAAAACCAATTCCAAAATGTGTTTCCAATATTACAACAGCAAGCGAACATTCAAAGAGGAGATTAAATGTTTAAGAGATACAAATGGCAAAATCGTAGATGAAGAAAAAAAATAGCAAATATATTAAATGATTACTTTTCACAAGTTTTTACAAAGGAGGATACGGACAACATGCCCCACATGTCATCCAGTTCCTATCCAGTTTTAAATAACTTTAGCATAACTGAGGCAGAAGTGTTAAAGGGACCTGGAGCTTTTAAAATAAACAAATCCCCTGGGCCGGATGAGATCCTCCCAGTTGTACTCAAAGAAATGAAAGAACTTATTTACAAACCGCTAAACAAGATCATGCAACAGTCTCTTGACATAGGGGTGGTACCGACAAACTTATGGAAACCATAATAAGATCCAAAATGGAAAATTACCTATATGGTAACAGTATCCTGGGAGACATTCAACATGGTTTTAGGAAAGAAAGATCATGTCTAACTAACCTACTTGATTATTTTGAAGATGCAACACCGCTAATGGATAATTGCAAAGCATATGACATGGTTTATTTAGATTTCCAGAAAGCTTTTGACAAAGTACCGCATAAAAGGTTAATTCTCAAATTGAACACAGTAGGGATTCAAGGAAATGCATGCACATGGATTAGGGAGTGGTTAACATGTAGAAAACAGAAAGTACTGATTAGAGGAGAAACCTCAGAATGGAGTGTGGTAACCAGTGGAGTACCACAGGGATCAGTATTAGGTCCTCTGCTATTCCTAATCTACATTAATGACTTGGATTCTGGTGACACAAAAATAGGAGTGGCAAACACCATTGCAGAAGCAAAGGTCATTCAAAAGGATCTAGACAAGATTCAGAACTGGGCAGACACATGGCAAATGACATTTAATAGAGGAATCTATGAAAAAGACCTAGGAGTTTAGAAATGTCTTCATCTAGACAATGTGGGGAGGCTATAAAAATGCCAACAATATGCTCAGATATATTATGAAAAGTGTTGAATTTAAATCAAGGGAAGTAATGTTAAAAGTGTAGAATGCATTAATAAGACCTCATCTTGAATATTGTGTTCAGTTCAGGTCACCTCGCTACAAAAAGGATATTGATGCTCTAAAAAGAGTGCAAAGAAGAGCGACCAGAATTATTCCGGGCTTAAAAGGCATGTCATATGCAGACAGGCTAAAAGAATTGAATCTGTTCAGTCTTGAACAAAGAAGACTACGTGGCGACCTAATTCAAGCATTCAAAATTCTAAAAGGTATTGACAGTGTCGACCCAAGGGACTTTTTCAGCCTGAAAAAAGAAACAAGGACCAGGGGTCACAAATGGAGTTTAGAAAAAGGGGCATTCAGAACAGAAAATAGGAGACACTTTTTTACACAGAGAATTGTGAGGGTCTGGAATCAACTCCCCAGTAATGTTGTTGAAGCTGACACCCTGGGATCCTTCAAGAAGCTGCTTGATGAGATTCTGGGATCAATAAGCTACTAACAACCAAACGAGCAAGATGGGCCGAATGGCCTCCTCTCGTTTGTAAACTTTCTTATGTTCTTATGTAACATTATTTGGTTTTCTTTCAATTAACTCTTAACTATGCCACACATACATCAAATTTATATTCCAGCATATCAAACGTGTGTGTGTGGCCTTTAGCAACAAAACTAAAATTATCAAAAAAAGGTCTGAAAGGGTTGAAATGAAAGGTTATCATTATGAATATTTGCATACTTCAAAACATACAGAAGAAATAACTTGTCTCACTCCAGATGTGTTAATATTGCAACAATTCTGAATAGCTTTTACAATTCACACATCATTCTATCACAGCATGGAAACAGCCATGGTTTGTTCTGGTTTTAGGGTCTATTAAAACAAAACTTTGACTGAGCTTCTAATAGCAAACTATAATCCTGTACTAAGTGGAGGCTTTATTTTTTGTCAGGTGACTCTTTCATCTGCTTATAAAAACAACCGCTATCAAGTTGCATGAAGCGGTTGGTAATTTCTACTTTTGTAGTTTGCTATTAGCGGATGGGTCAAAGTTTTGTTTTAATCCGACCCTCAGTCACAGAGCACAGTGACTCTTCTAAATGTCTAAAGGATATCTATTAGGCTGTTTCAGGGAACTTTTGAATCTTCAGCAACCCACTGACCTGCCCACTAGTGACTGCCTATGCTGTGTGAAGTGAACCCCCTCCTGTAGCAGTTCAGCAGCGTGTGCTGGAAAGCCTTGTCAGAACAGGGGTGAAGTAAGAGCACAGTGCAGGTCTTATCTGACAATTTCCCATCTTTTTTCAGATTTGTCAGCTCTTACCGGGAAGAAAAACATATTTTTTCTTTGTTTTTAATATATCCTTGTACAGTAAACACCACTCAGAGTGCAAACCTATCACACTTCACTCCCCCTCCTGCGGCCTTTAATCAATGAAACATTTCTAATGAAGATAAAATAAAACAAAAACTACAAGAAGCATGAACACAAATAATAATAATAATAATAATAATAATAATAATAATAATAATAATAATAATAATAATAATAATAATAATAATAACATATGTGAATCCATAAAAAAATATTTTAAAGAAAGTGAATTTCTCCACATGTGAAGGCACACATTTCCTGTATCCAGCCTCAGTTTCTGCCTCAGAATTACTGCCTGGTTATTATTTATGTGTACTGGGCGAGGAGTTACAGAAAAGCAGTTGACTAAGAGGTGAAAACAGTGTCAGTTTGACAGAAAGGTCTTTGTGTTTTTTTTTTTTCAAAGCAACAACAAATACAAAACAAGGAACCTTTTTTTTGCAAACTCCTAATCATTAATGCAATTTTCAAGCTGCATAAACATCAGTGATAAGATCAATATTGAGCAGCACATTTCCTGAGAGCACACAATGTGTTCTCAATTTGATAAACACCATGGTGAGCGAGTGACCAGGCTGAAACTCTGTCTGCACTGAACTCAGACTGCAACACACACACACACTGCCTACACAGCCCTCCACAAGTCATAGTGTCTGCCCCAGTCACACACCCCCCTTTCACAGTGATAATAACCAGCACTTCTGCAAGACATACAGAGGAAAGATATCTACAATAAATGCAGTGTCCAGCTTTGTTTCATGGTGACATGGACAACATTCTACACTTGCTTTACAAACAAACTGTGTAATTATACTTTGTTATGGTGGTTTATTCTGCATGAACTTTGTCAGTTTTACAAAGCTTTTCCAAATGTTGCCCCCAATAGTTATGTCCATTATGCAAATTATATACACACACACACACACACACAGTCCCTTGCAAAAGTATTCAGACTCTTCCCATGGTGTCCCATTTTGTGTAATTACAGAATGATGCACACACACATTTTTTTAAACTCAATATTTTATTCAAAACTTGAATGCTCAAACTGAATAATTCTAAGGGTAAGATAATACAGTAAATGTCAGCAAAAACTAAAGAGAAAAAAACTGAAATATGTTGATTGCTTAAGTATTCAGACCCATCAACTCAATATTTGATGGAAGCACCTTTGACTGGGCCACTGAAGGACATTCACTTTCTTATTCTTAAGCCACTCCAGTGTAGCTTTGGCCTTGTGCTTTGGATCATTGTCCTGCTGAAAGGTAAATTTTCAGCCCAGTTTTAAGTCTTTAGCAGACTGAGGCAGGTTTTCTTCTAGTATTGGCCTGTACTTTGCTCCATCCATTTTTCCTTCAATCCTAACAAGCTTTCCAGTCCCTGCTGAGGAGAACCATCCCCATAGCATGATGCTGCCACCACCATGCTTGACTGTAGGGATAGGGTTGACTGGGAGATGTGCTGTGTTGGGTCTGTGCCAAACGTAATGCTTGGCATTTGGACCAAAAGGTTCCAATTTGGTCTCGTCTGACCACAACACCTTTTGCTCATTTTTGCAGGGACACTCAGGTGCTTTGTTCCAAACTCCATGTGGGCTTTGAGATGGCTAATTTTTAGTAATGGCTTCCTTCTTTCCACCCTGACATACAGGCTACTTTTGTGAAGTGTTCTGGATATTGTTGACTGATGCACATTTTCTCCCATCTCAGCCATTGAACTCTGTAGCTCTTTTAAAGTTGTCATGGGCTCAGAGCGGCATCCCTCACCAGTTTCCTCCTTGCCCGGCTGCTCAGTTTGGAGGGTAGGCCTGATCTAGGCAGTGTCTGGGTGGTACAATGCACCTTCCATTTCTTGATGACTGAGTAGACTGTGCTGACAAGGATATTCAGAGACTTCCATATTTCTTGTACCCTTCTCCTGATCTGTGCTTTTCAATGACTTTATTCCTGGCTTGCTTTGAAAGCTCCTTGGTCTTCATGGTTGAGTCTTTGCTTGAAATTCACTATCTGACTAAAGGGGCCGAAAAGGATATCAAAGCAACAAACACCCTCGCAGTTTGCAGCTTGTAACTTAGTGCACAGTTAGTAAAAAGAGGAGGAAAGGATAGGATGTTCCAGCACACAAATAGGTTGGGCCAGATGTCCGCGGGCATAGGGGAGTTAAATAAGAATGTGCAATAAGCATTTATCACAAACCACTCCTTACACAATCATAAACTGGTATTAAACTTTTTTCTGAAGTGAACATAACAAGCACACAAGAGGGGGACAATTAAGCTCCAACACCCTCACTGATAGGTATAGACAAGGGGTAAAGAGATAATTAAGGAGGCAGCTCCCTAAACATTGTTTGTTGTGTGCTGGTTTCTGATAGGGGTAAGGGATTTTATGTGAAACTATATACTCATGTACATGTAATACTCTGGCAGAATATATTAGTTACTGATGAAGTGACTGTTGTTCTCCGGAGCGCTCTGTTGTTTGATGACCAATGCAATAAACCTTTGAAACAACGATCTGAAGTGATTGATTGTCTCTGATTGTCTCTGAGTTTCATCTAGAACCCTACATGACCAAGGAACCTCACTGTGGGAACAATTCAATAATTGATCATTTAATATCTGGGTTGAATAGTTCTCTCAAGAATGATATTTAAATTGACGTGTTCTAAAGATGGAGGATTTACTATGAACGCACATTCACGCGCAGACACAAGGAATGCTTAATCAATAGTAGTATTTTATTAAGTACACAAATAATAAACAGAAATCAGAAAAGTCAGAAAGTAAATCTCTTAGTCTCTAAGCACAAAACAAAATTTCAAAGCTCTCACTTCATTCATGCTTGACTAGAAGGCAGTTGAAATATGACACCGCCTTTCCCCTAGAACATCAGCAGCAGGAAGCAGCCTGTGACATAGCTAGTCTCTCACTCACACACACACACACACACACACACACACACAAACAAACATGCACAAATACACACACAGTGAACAGAGTACATCTGAGATAATGCAGACAATCTGAAGAATATATCACATTAAGCTTATTAATGGTATATAGTTTAAGTATATGGCAAGTTTACTTTTAAATAAGTTCTTCATATAACAATATGAGGTAGATTACTTATAGTTACTTCATCAAGTTTCACTAAACGTTATTTTGCACACAAAGTGTGCAAACTAAATAATGAACAGTTCGATTCTATGTGAATGTGTTACAATTAATTAATTTAGTTCCATGAAAGGAAATGCAGCTGGAATTAAACTCAACGGTTCCTTGGAGCTTAGACTTTTGGTCCCCTGGTTTGGAAACTCAATCTGTTGAAGTGTCCAGTACAAACTCTCCTCTCAGCAACAAAGTCTTCAATCACACTTTTAAATCAAACTCTGCAACAAAGTTTTAATTCTCGATAGAATCAATCCTCGGTATAGGATCCTCAACAATGCTTGTCCGCCCTGCTTCTTCGTTAAACCTTTAGCTATGCAGAAAGCAATGCACAGTTTCTTGTGGATCCTGTGGTTTTAGGTGTACAGCAGACCCAGGCTGGTTTGTCTGATAACAGTCGCTGGTAGTTTCACGGCAGTCTTCTCGCCAGGCCTCAGTCTCGTTGCTTGTGGTCGTTGACTCGCTGGCAGCTTGCTTCCCGTCTTGATTCCGGAGTTGCAGCTTTGCTTAGCAGAGTGACAGAGCCTTGTTCAGCATTCGACGTGGAGCACAACGTGTTCAATTTCACTTTGGTTTTTACAGTCTTTTTCACTCTGCTGAGCAGCTCTTTCATGAGGTCATGTGTGTATCTTGCCTCTTTAAACTCCCAGTGCTTTGATGTTTGAAAGTCCTTTTCCACCAGGACATCGCTAGGTTATGTCTTCTTTGCGTCAAAACGATTGTTGTTGCACATGTGAATTATCTATACATAATTCAACTGTTCTCTCAGCCTAATCCAGTTCAGCCACCGGTCCTCTAATCAGTAGATCATATAGTTCAGTATCTCTGCAAACCAGAGGCCCCTTTCAAGACACAGCAGTTTGCCCTGTTTCTCAAGATACACAGTTTCATTAAAGTATTCAGTTACATTTCTAATACACGTTCATGCATTATCATATTCAGGGAATATGTCCTACACTGTATTGAAAATAAAAGCACCTGTGACAGAGGGCAGGAGTCTCTTTATCCTAGACTAGTTCACTTGGTGAATTTGAACAGATACTCAAGGATAGGAATCACGGTCAGATGATTAGACACGGGAGACAGGTAATTCCAGAATGTGTGGGTTTATTCAGAATGTGCCTCAAGTAAACAATCGACAACGAGGAGATAATATCCGTATTATATATCTGTATTCTGATATTATCCTTATAATGATAATATCCGTGTAATGTATTATCCGTGGTCTGGGTTTATTTCTATAGACACTGCTTGTGCCAATAACAAGAGACTTAAGTAAACTAAGGAAACATTGTAGCTGGCAGATTGAATATGCATGTGTATAGTATGCTATATTTACAATCGGTAAACTTAAATATTACATATAAATACGTCAAGTTAAACAGAACTTATGGCGAAATACTCCTAATTAAGATTATTACTTACATCTCAGCACTGACGCACGGATGGCTGGATTACTCCTGTAAGAAAGGGCTCGCTTACTCAGCTGGCTATGAGAATACAGAAAAAACAACGTTCTAAAGTGACTCATAAGGAAAGTGTCTCCCTAAGAAGACGTGTACAAAGAGAACAGTATCACCTTTCTAACAGTATCACCTTTCTAACAGTAACATATCACTGTATAACTCGTTGCAGACCTCAAAGTGGAACAATTCATTAATCCTTCTCAAAAAAAAGTATTCTGAAAAGACTGGATTGAAGCAGCAGGGATATTGATGATATCAGATCTTTATAAAAATGGTAAATTAATTGCATAAAGTGAATTCCAGGAAGCAATGTGGGACTCTTCTGTTACATATTTTAAAATAATTCAAAGCACTTAAAGCTGTGAACAAAATATAATTACCAGTTACCAAAATATAATTACCAGTTACCAAAATATAATTACCTTAAGTTGAGGGCCACCACATCAGCATGATCTTTAGGGGTCGCTCAAAATGTATTTAAATAATATAATTTATTATACAACATATCAAATGTAGTGTGTTACCTTATGAGTTGTGAAGGAGCCAGGCAGTTTTAGTAACAGGGTTCATTAGATCAGTGTTAGCAGAAGCAGAATTATCAGTACTAGATGATGATTATTATTATTTTTGCATAGTTGCATAGTTGCATGAAGCGGTTGGTAATTTCTAATAACTAGAGAATATCAGAGCGGGGCTACAAAGCGGTGCTAGCCTCCTTTATAATCGTGTCGTTGCAGCGCTGGTGCAGCAGGGAATGCACTGATAGGGAGCCATACACCAGTGGTGGATGGAGCCTTGTTGGTTGACTGGTTCACTAAATATTTCCAGTTATATAAAAGTTCCCCCTGGCTGCACCCCACAGTATTTTTAGCGTAATTCAAGTAATGTACCTATAAACATTATAGAGTTATTCAAATTGGAAAAATAATAATAAAATCAAACATAAGTATTTAATTGTTTTCATTATATATTTAAAAGAGGCATATTGCCAGGCTATCTGACTTGGAATGCTTTTAAAAAGTTAGTATTGTGTTTGCATCTGAAGAAAATAAATAAATCTATTTGCAACGTGGTCACAGAAATGAATCGCCTAACACAATGCTGTTCTCCTCTAATAATATATTGTTTTAAAACAAACTTTTGAATTTAATTTCAGGATAATAAGAATTTTTAGCCAAATTATCTCAAAGGTGTAGTTTAATACTGTATTTCCCTATGCCTTGTCAAGGGGTCTCTTTGCAGTCATTTGTGTTCAAGTGCTCAAGCTACATATATTAAACAAAGTAAAATACCCACGTTCTCACTGCTTGAACTCATTGGTTGCATCACGCTCGAGTCCAGCTATTTGTAACCAATAGAAGATCAAGCTTTTCTACAGTTAACCAATCAGATCAAAGTTCTAGGACAGAGGGGAATACATGAAACAACGTGATGCAATGTTATGTTTCAGGAACAAATACACCATATTCCATTTTTTTTTTACTTATTACTTCATTTAAGCTAAAACCTCTCTGATGTCGATAGTCAATGTGTAAGGGACAGAGCCCTTATTATATAGCTATACTATTTAGGTCCCTAGATACTATGCCTAGTGATAACGCTAGTTTACCAGCCGTAAACCTGGTTCCCTTTCAATTTGAAGATGGCCACCAAACATTGTTATGGGATACACTCCTGCCTACTGGTAGGTGTCATTGAGCTCCTATATCAAAGCTGCCGATAGGCCCCCTTCCCCCAGTGATGTCCTTGGTCCCGCCTCCTGAGGGTACGTATCCATCACACAGGGGGAGGAACAAATTCTTTCATGTTGAAACTCTGATGTCAACCGAAGCGACCTCGCGGTTGGTGGCCATCTTGTCTTTCAGGGAACCAGGTTTACGGTAGGTAAACTAACGTTCCCTTTCAATTCCAAGACCAACCAAACATCGTTATGGGAAATGTGTACCAGTGCCGTGACGAGGGAGAGAGAGAACGGCACCATATGAGGGACGCTGAGTCCTGCCTGACCAAGGTCAGCGGCGTGAGCATGCAACCTCGAGGACCCTACTGCCCACAGACGGCAAAGAGGGATCTACCACATTCAGGCGGTAGAACCTGGCAAAGGTATGCGGGGTAGCCCAGCTAGCCGCATCACAAATCTCAGCCATGGAGGCACCTGAGAAGAAGGCCCATGACGTAGCCACAGCTCTCGTGGAATGTGCGGCTCTCCGCCCAGGTGGGGGTAAGCCAGCACTATCATACGCAGTCGAGACTGTGTCTGCAATGCAGTGCGACAGGCACTGCTTGGAGAGGGGCTGTCCCAGGGTCCGTGTTCCATGGCAGACGAAAAGCTGGTCAGACTGACGCAGCGCTCTTGTCCTATCCACATAACATCTCAATGCCTGAACTGGGCAGAGAAGGTTCAACTTTCTATCCTCGTCCGTCACAAACGGAGGATGAAAGGACTCCAGTTCCACAGACTGATTCACCACCTTGGGGAGAAAAGCAGGGTTTGCATGCAGTGACACTCTGCTACCATCATCCCAAATACGCATACAGGAGCTATGCACAGACAACGCCTGCAGCTCACTAACCCGCTTTGCGGAGGTGATAGCAAAGAGGAAGACTGTCTTCATGGACAGGTGCTTCAACTCGATGGAGTATATAGGCTCAAACAGAGCCTGTGTGAGAGCCTCCAGTACAATCTCAAGGCTCAATTCGGGGAGAGTAGCCCTCATAGGAGGGTGCAATCGCAGAGCGCCTCAGAGAAACTGGGTAACCAGGAAATGTGCACCCGGGGACACTGAGTCAACGGGGGCATGGCCTCACTAGATGCTCCGTCACAAGCGCTATGTGGGCCACTGCTCCCTCCCGCGACTGTGAACAGATCAACTAGTCATCAAGGTAGTTCATCATTCTGACAGCATGCAGCTGCAAGGGGGCCAGGATAGCGTCTACACACTTTGAGAACGTACGGGAGCCAGTGAGAGGCCAAACGGCAGCACAGAAAACTCATAAGCGCTGCCTTGAAAGGCGAAGCGGAGGTGCTGTGCTGTGGACGAATGGAGACGCAAGTCCAGCATGTGAGTCAACATGTGGAACCCCCTCTGTTTCAGAAACCGGTTGAGGAACTGCAGGTCCAGGATGGGGCGAAAGCCGACCAGGGGAGCAACGCGTTCGACTGCAGGATCCCCTCCACTGCTGGGCCAAAGGTATGGCCTGGGGATATAGACGCGTCCAAGAGCACAGCCTTGTCAACGTCAGGCACCCACGCCTGTGACAGCCACAGCTGTCTGCGCACGGTGGCCACCATCCGTGTAGGCAACCAGCATACTGGATGTGTTTGCCAAGCGGTAACTCTGGGTCCCCGCCACGTGAACCCTCCAGACTGTGTCTCCATCACCCTGCACTGCAGGTTTGGGCACACAGGGTCCCTGGGTATGCCTCCTAACGGTGGACCCTTAACCAAGGCTGTGCTGGTGTAGTCTACAGGGGGAAACCCGGCCAGGCCAAGCTTCTCCGCCCCCTCCAGCGAGGCCAGTGGAGAACAATGTCTCAACTGCGCTGGCGCTGTGGCTGGGTGGTTCTAAGAGGAGCGCACCTCCTCCATAAAATCAGGGAAAGCTGGAAAGGGTTGAGCTCGGGGAGCCACGTCATGCGGTCAAAAGACGGAGCGACGTGGCTCTGCCTGCATTGTCCAGGAGACAGGGGCAGTAATCGTGGAAACCTTGGATCTAGGGGCTGTGTCAGTAGGGAACTCAGGCTCTGCCTCCACCTCCATCTCTGGTGGGAAAGCGGACTACCCCCACGAGGCGGCGATGGAGAGCAAAGGGGGTGAGGGGGGCGCCACACGGGGGCCCACAGCTGGAGCCGGTGGGGCCTGTTGCCTCTGTAAAAGCTCCATAAGCTGGCCGATCTGAGCTTTCATGTCAATAATATCCAGCGCCTGTCGAGACTTCTTCAACTGTCTAGCTGTAGGTGACGGGGAGCGGCTGTGGGTGGACACAGACGCCTGCACACAGAGAATCCCCCCGGAGCGGCTCTGTGACAGTGTCGGGAGGAGTGGCTGGGAGGGGCCCGCTGCGGGTGACGAAGAATGCCCCCATGTGACTCTCTCCAGGCGATTGGCAATCTGAGGAGGCGTGCTCGGGGCCTAAGCACTGCGCACACATGTTGTGCCTGTCCTCCTGTGGGATATTAGTCCCACAGGCCTCACAGGAATGAAATCCAGCCCTACCCATCATAACTGGTATACTGCGTGCCCCAAGTATCGTGTAACGCTAGCTACCAAGTACCGCGGGCACCGAGTCCCATGCAGCACCGAGTCCCGTGCGCACCGCATGTACTAAGCACGGGGCAACAGATACTGTGTGCACCGCGTGTACCACGTGCCACGCAGCACCGGGTATAATGTGCACCGTGTGCACCGAGCACTGTGCAGCACCAGCGCACCAGCCTGTATCGGTACAGCGAGTCAATGAGCACCATGCACACTGTGGTACCGAAGTAGCACGGGCAGAGTCTCACGCACCGCGGTATTTAAAAAACACCGGGGCAGCTCTGCACGGTGCCTACCCTGACCGCGTGGGCACACACCTGAGCAGCACGTAGCGTACAACAGGGGAACAGGGCTGAAGCTACAGCGGGCGATTGACTCGTTACAACACAGTAAATACAATACAATATACAAAAACAGTATGTATACAGTATAGATGAAGAGAGCACACTGTCTGTTTGATTGTAAGGCCTACACACGTGCTGAAGACCAACGCAGCCTGCGTACATCTCAACTCAACAACGGGGAAGCCTGGGTGAGGAGTATACGGCTGGTCCCGCTGAAGCAGCCGTGCTGCAGCAAGTCCTCTTTGCAAGCTTTGATAGAAAGAGCTCATTGACTCCTACCAATAGGCAGGCGTATATCCCATAATGATATTTTGGTGGCCATCTTCGAATTGAAAGGGGACTTGAACATTGTGCGTAGTAAAGAATGCCAAAAGCCACACTGAGTACAGATCCCGCCTGTATGTGGTATAAGAAAATAAACGATAGTTAGCTACTCACCCAAATAAGAAACAAAAACAAAACTGTGCTTTTATATATATAGTGAAAATGTATTTGTTTGGATATCCATATTATCCAAATATCCATATGTACTGGAAAAAATAAAGGGCAGCTTCATTTAATAGTGTGTGGGATAGTAACTGTAGTAAAACATATCAGTAAAATGCTAAAGAAAGCACTTTTTAAAGTTTGTGGCTCTTTGTCACTGTACATTTTATTTCCTTGGCTCTTGATCTGTGAAAGGTTGACCACCCCTGCTCTAGACCCTCAGAAATGTACTTCTAAAAGCGTTACACACACATTACAAACACAGCATCAGATACTCACCAAGAAATCACAGCAGCCATCACAGCACAGTAACTAGCTGCCCTGTGTCCTCCAATACAATCCACTTTAACCCATCACTTACTCACATCTGTGTTCAGTTGTGTAAACTTGAAGGCCTGGACAACCAGACGGATCTCAGAGGTCTGGACTCAGGGCAGAAAGATGGAGTTAGCAGACTGGCCATCTACAAAGCATCTGCAGGGAGAAATGAGAGCACTGAGCAGAGGGAGGCACTCCCCAGGGCTGGGAAACACTAGGGTCTGAGACCAAGGTAGCATTACAAGGACAAGTGCACAAACACACTGCACCCCTATTCTGAGCAGCCCTTGTAAAAGATGGCACAGTTTGTAAGCAGGACTGCTGTGCTCCCAAGTGCTGAACATTCAGATCTAAACTGTGCATTTCCTATACAGCTTGCAGTGAAGATCTATCCGTGGTTGGTGATGAGCGGGTAGGTCTGGCTTGAAGGGCTCAGCTCTGGAGTGCTGGCAGCGACACACTCTTCCATGTAGACCATCGCTGGCATGTGGAATTGCTGCTTCACTGCAGCTGCGATGTTGAAGGGGGACCCCAGGAAGAACAGACAGGAGGTGCGTGGAGCTGAGAATTCATCTGAGACATAAAGGAGGGGAGCATGAGAAAAGCAACCCACCCAACTCATCTCACTAGCCAGGACAGAGCAGCACTGACCAGCACCAGAGGGAAACATTTTCTACTTGACTGGAGGAAGCGACCCAATGAGCAACACAGGCTGCTGCCCTGCCAGGTTAGTGTTGCTCTGGACACCTTTCTAAACAAACAGACCAAGGGCACATTGCAGGACAGAAAACTCGCCATTCATAATCCCCATGGTAAACTCCAGCTTCCAAAACTCACAAGCATCCCGAGTGAGAGTTATACACTGGAAGAGTGCAACCAACAAGTCTGGAGAGACACGGCTAGAGAGCTTTGGTCAGAGCAGCAGCACATCAAGACAGTTTGTATTCAGCAGAAAACACGCCAAGATGAGCCTTTATAAAACTTAATAAACTTAAGGTTTTTAAGGCCGTAGTCAGCTGTGAGGCACCCGAGGCACAGGCTTCGGTTAAAATCATACTAATAATCATTTATTTATGTCTTTTACACGTTGTTTTGGTGTGAATAAAAACACACTTTGTAGGGTCAGTTTGCTGAAGCTCCAAAGATGATCAGAGACAATCACTCACACCGATCGTTGCATCAAAGGTTTATTGCAGTGGTCATCAAACAACAGAGATCTCCGGAGAAAACACAATCACTTCATCAGTAACTAATGCATTCTACCGGGGTATGGCACGTACATGTTATTTATAGGTTTTGGTTCAAATCCTTTACCCCTGTCACAGTTAAGCACGCAGCAAACAATTCCTTCAGTTGATCAATCAGTACAGGCTTTGGGGCTATCTATTCCCCTCCCTGCGCGTTTGATATGTTCATATAGAAAGCTAGCTGAAACAGGCTCTAAACCACATATGCTGCAACTTCCCTATACCCCCCTGACATCTGGTGTACTAGAACATTCAGTCTTTTTAGGGAAGCTAGGCAGGCCGTGTTTCCTTATCTTGTTCCGTCTTCAGGGCCCTTCACACTTCATCGCTCGCTGTGTGCGCTCATTAATTTCCAAGTCTCACTGATATCTCTGGGCTCTTTGGAATCGTTATATTCATTGCAGACTACAGTGACACGACTCCATTTTTATTAAAAACTGATACGAGATGATTAACTAAGACTTCTATCTACTCCAGCCAATAACCTGAACGTGCAGAATGAAGGAGGTGGAATAAAATGAATTGCTCTGCATTTTAAGTAGTCCTCTTATAATGCAAACACATAATTAATCATCACAATTATTAATAATTTTATTTATAGGGCTGCGGTTTGCAAGCTAACATTAATAGAAGTGCAGAATACAAAAATAGCAGCAAAAACATCTAGAGTAAATGCAGCGAATGAACACTGTATTGTGATTAACACTTAACACTGTCACTGTATCCTCTAACTTCTCTGCCTCTGACAGCTTGCTAGTTAGCTTATCCACTGCATCTTTAACCTCAGTGTTTAATTTTAATAGTACTTCTACTGCTGTTGTGATGCTGTGTAGCTCCTCCATCGCTGACCAGCCGTTAATAGTTACTGAAGTTGCTGTGGCTGTACTCTGCCTAGAAGTCGGAGGCGAGGTTTTGTTTTCTTTATTTGATTTTTTTTTCTTCTGTTGTTGTTTCTAATGTTTTCCTGACATCTTGCAGATTCTTTGTTTTGTTAGAAATTAAAAGCATTACATCATTTATTATAATATATAACAGTTTCACCTCAGAGCTCCCTACTTCTGCTGCATCCCACGGCTGTGCATCATGTGACTCTTCCAAGCCCTGTTTCTGTTACACCAGATTCAGGCTTCCACTCCTTTCATTGGACAACGCGTGTTAAAAGGGACGTGTGATGAGACGTTGAAGATTAATATAGAAATGATGGGCTCAGCTAATACTAGCTGTTGGAAAACATGGAACTTGAACGTTTTAATGCAATGTAAGATATACGTCTTCTTTTTTCAGGCTTGTACACTTTGTTGTCTTTTACAGGAGGCGGTACGATAAACTGGTAAGAGACGGGATTCTAAGAATGCATTGAAATTCCAATGACAGAGACCAACTCTGAAACAAACGCAATCCATCTTGCTGGAGGGCCGTTAGGAAAACTCTGCGCTCAAACATCTCCAACATAAATGAATGAATAAACACAAAGGGACACATGGAAGAAACCAGTTTATTTTACTACATGGAATTAGAATTGGCTCTGGATCGTAACACATTCCATTGCTGCTGCGAACAAGTTGTGTTTTACAAATACAAGGGACAATGGATTATAACCTTTTCCCCCACCCGGGAACAGGAGACCAGTTTTAGGGCAGAGGTCAACACAGATCTTCCAAAAACCAGATGGCATTGTTATCTTGAATAAAACAAAGAACGGCCATTTGACGCCACAGAGATTAAGAGATTGGTTCACGAACCCCCAGGGCACAGCCACGAGGTCTGCGGTGATACTGATTAACATTCACCTTTTAGCTGGAGGGGAGGACAGAGGGTGTGCTCAGGAATGGATCCTCATGTTATAAAATGCAACCTGTAACTTTAAATCATGAAGAAATCAGTGTGCTTGGTGTAAGGTCTTTCCACATGTACAGAATAAACTAAGATGGACAAACCATGTAATTAAAAAAGTCTGTGTAGTCTTTTGACTTCAGACTTCAGAAGGTGTGTGATTTCTCTGACCTCAGAAGACTGCACTGCCATGATTGGGACGCTGCAAGCTGGAAACAGGCTGTGTGATGCTGTGGGCTGAGAGCTGCTGTGTGTATTTATCAGAGCAGAATACATGGCAAACTCGTAGCCTGCTGTAACGCTCATCCATAACTACTTACATCTGTTCGAGGGAAAGACAATTGTCACAGCACTTTTCTTTCCCTACCCTTTTGTTTTTATTACTTCACTAGCATTACCAGAAAACCAAAATAAGAACTAAAAAATCAGTGATTTTTTCATTTGTCCTGCTGCCTTTAAACCAGTGATTTTTAACCCTTTCAGCTCAAGTACCAGTGTTTCCAGCAGGGACAAGTGACATAGCCAGGAATTTGTTTAGTGTGGGTAATAATTTATAAAAATGTTTCTGTCAGTAAAAATGAACTACACTGCAAACTTGCAATAAACTTGAAATCTTCCTATTAAGAACTGTGCTGTTTCGCCTCACAATCACATTTAGAACCACTACCGCAGTTATCAAACATACAAATTAGACAACAGAAAGAATAAACTACCTTACCTGCTGTTTAGATCCCCAAGTTCATCAGGTGTTTAAAGCGTTTAAAGCATGATTCACATGGGTCTATAACCCAGGTGTCCTCGGAGTTGATCAAAAGCAGAGGATGTCGACCCAGACAGCAATTTTTAGTTGGGCCAACATTGAGTTTACATCCAGAGTTTACATTGGCAACTGATGGCAGGCCCAAGGTCATTTTGCTCATTGTGAGAATGTTGGTACAACATTGGTACAACGTTGGCATTTATTCGTTATCATCAGATGGGACAATGTTGTGCCGACATTATATTTAGTGCTATAGGTCGGGCCAATGTTGGAAAATTGCATCGTAAAGAACATAGGAACTTCAAACAGTTTACTAACCCTTACTCTGAGTAATTTAACATCATAGGAAAACATAGTGTCTAAATTACTCAGTGACCCAAACCCTTTTCTGGTGCGCTGACTACACATGAAGATTACACTGTGTAACACAATTTTTGTTCCTGGGTAGTAAGTGATATTTCCTAATTGCTTATTATTCCCCACAAACTTTGCTTTTGTGACCAGGACAGTGATATTTCAAAATATCACTATTTCCAATGGGAAAACGGGCAAATGTGTGTCTTTTTGTTCACATAAAGTCAGAAAAAAACAACACATGAATCCAAATTAACATTTATTTATACTAAAGTAATACATACATGACTACAAAAGATTTAGAAGTGAGTAGTTTTTTGAGATTTACGATTATACTGTAAATACAGTATAAAGTTTGTGGGGAATAATAGCCATTTTCTATACTTTTGAGGCATAAGCCATTAGGAAATAACACTTACTACCCAGGAACAAAATTGTTACACAGTGTTATGAGTTCTTTTTTTCAGAAGGAAAAGTATTATCTAATAAAACAGGTTGCGTCTTTCCACATGGCACAAGGGGGCCTCAAATTGAAATATCAGTTGTGACACATGCCAGAAGTCTTGTTGAACCAGTTGCACTATAATTATAATTTTAACAAAGTAAAACAATCAATTATATCTTATCTACTAGGTCTGACATCTAGTATAACAGGATTGCAGTAAAACATGCAGATCTTACTCTATTGGAAATAGAAAGTGCAATTATACTGGAACGTGTTTGGATTTTCTGCATTCAAGGTTTACCAATGCATGGATGTTGCCAAAATATTGTACTTGTTAAACTAGATTACCACACTAATTGTTTGCTAAACTGTCTTAGATTGCCCCAGCTGCTGCTGAGACCTGTGTGAGTTGCTACTGTGTTCACATACTGCCTATTTCAAACTCTTCACAAAATACAGGCTCTTTTCTACCTATACTCTCTGGCTTTTCTGCCTGTGTGCACTGTGTGCACCGTTTACACGCTCCCTGCCTCGGCTGCTTCCTGGTAGTTTGTCCACTCTATCCACAGCCACTTCCTCTGCTACCTGTCAGGTAACGAGCAGCCATCGCAGTGAGAGATCAGAGAAATTGGTGGGGTGTGGGATTTGAATATCTCAATGTGTGATTACACCAATAAACTACATTCCTGAGCACATTATGATGAGCTGTGAGATTTTAGATCTGTGTTTTTTAGTTTTATACTGTCAGCTAAAAGAAAATCACGTTTATTTTTTATAGCCAACCTTTAGGAATTTCTAGTGGCAGTGCTTGCACCTAAATTAAAGTTTCCGTTTGCACATGATGTTTGGTTTCTGATTTAGTTCCTGTGAATAGTCGCACAGTTATTATTACTGAGCTGTACTTGCCGCTCGCCGTGTGTTATTGTTTCCTGTAAAGCATTGATATCTTGTCAGTTAAGAAAAGGCTTCATGAAAAATCTTGTTTTATCGTTGTCTGTTACACCGGCCAGAGACCCGCGCTGCATTGCCATGTTTTCTACATTTTCTTTAAATTCTCAAATTAATAAAAGTGACCCGGGTAGTGTCGGGTAATTTACAACCCGCATTTTACCTGGGTTTTCGGGTACCCATGCCGACCCCTAGTTTAGAGTTTCTATTGTTCTTCACACAATCACTTTCTTGAAGGTTGGTGATATAATGACTGGGGGCGAGGGAGGGGTGAGCGATGCGGGGAGGGGGCGAGTGTGTTTAGCATCAGGTTATTCAACACCAGCATTGACTAGGAAAGGCAACAATAGTGGGAGGGAGAAAACCTTCAGGAGCAAAAAACTTCCTGGAGGTGACTATATAAAAGAGAGGGAGTGAGAGAGTGAAATACCAGTATAGTCATTCCCAAGGGGAAAGACTCCCTCGACTCGGTGACAGTACAGAATTAAAGACAGAAAGAAAGAGGATCAGTTGCTGCAAAATAAGAAAGGAAGAGAGAAAGAAAGAAAGAAAAAGAAAGGAGGAGATAAAGACAGGTGATAGACAGAATGGCAGTGGGTTGTGTGAGGGTGGCTCTGGCTGTGTTGCTGCAGCTCTCTGTTTGGATACCGGTCGCTCTGCAGTGCTGTGAGTACACAATGAACCGCTTGCTATTAATAGCTGAATAATGATGCCTTTGTATTAATTAGAACAGAGATTGTGTGTGTGTGTAGCTGTTTGTGTCTATGTGTTGTGTGTATGTCTATCTCTCTGTGTCTATGTGTGTGTGTGTGTGTGTGTGTGTGTGTGTGTGTGTGTGTGTGTGTGTGTGTGTTCGTGCATGTATGTGTGTCTCTGTGTGTGTGTGTGACTGTGTCTCTATGAGGGCAGGTATTACTATCAATGTGCAGACACAATTTGAGAAAATGTCCCCACAAAGATAGTAATTCCTGAAAAATTACTTTGTGGGGATGCCCCCACATTGTAAAACACCTTTTTAAGAACTAAATATGCCTTCAAAAAAAAAAAAGTTTGTTGTCCACATTCACCCTGTGTGGAGTTTTGTTTTACTGGAGTTTGACTATAGTGAGAGTCAATGAGGGAGGTCCCAGGTTCAAATCCCAACTCAGCCACTGACTCACTGTGTGACCCTGAGCGAGTCACTGAACCTCCTTGTGCTGCGTCTTTGGGGTGAGACGTTGTTGTAAGTGACTCTGCAGCTGATGCATAGTTCACACACCCTAGTCCAGTATCTTGTAAAGCGCTTTGTGATGGTGGTCCACTATGAAAGACACTATATAAAAATAAATTATTATTATTATTATTATTATTATTATTATTATTATTATTATTATTATTATTATTATTGAGAAGTCCCCACAAATATAGAAATGCAAACGTGTGTGCATGTCTGTGTGTGTGTGTGTGTGTAACTGCAAGTGTGTGTGTCTCATTATTATCATTTATAGTTCTTAATAGAAATCTCCCAATGCAGATTCAATTAGTTTTTGCTTCAGCCCCTGTATCTTTCATTAATATACTGTTCCTCTTCTATCTCTCCACTCCCTGCCTCCTCTATTTTTGCCTCCATCTTTCCTCCTTTTCCATCTTTTCTCTCTCTCTCTCTCTCTCTCTCTCTCTCTCTCTCTCTCTCTCTCTCTCTCTCTCTCTCTCTCTCTCTCTCAGCTATCTCAGAGAGTCAGACAGGTCAGGTGATTCGGCTCCTCAATATAATGGTCCAGTCAGAGAACAGCAGTGCTGCCAGTGGCTCCACCCCCAATCCCAGCATCCTCCTGGCTCTGCGTCTGGCCAGCCATCATGACAGTGACACAGAGAGACGCATGCTGGCTAGACTGCAGGTTGATGCAGTGAAGAGAGTCCAAGAAGGTAAAGAAAGCAACTCAACAACCAACCAACTAAATTAACAACTAACTACCAACTAAACTAAAAATTAAACTAACAACTAACTACCAACTAACCTAACAATCAACTATACTACAAACTAGCTACCAACTAACTACCAACTAACCAATGGAACTACTAACTAAATAACTGAACTACAGACTAGTTACTATAATTAACATTCAACTACCAATTAACTACCAACTACCTAAACTAGCTACTAACTAACACTTAACCAACTATACTGTTAAACAAACTACTAATTAACTACCAACTAACCAACTAAACTACCAACTAACAATGAACAAAACTAATTTAAAATGTATCAAACTAAAAACTACTAAATCACGCTAAAGTACTAATTAACTACCAGCTAACTAAACTACCAACTAACTACTAACTAACAATCAACAAACTAAACTGCAAACAACTAACTCCTCTCACCTTCACTTTTCTCCTCTCTCCTCACTCCTCTCTCCCCTCTTTCTCCCCTATCTCCTCTCCAGGCCTCCCCTTCTCCTCAGGCACCGTGGCTCTCTACTGTCTGGCTATGCAGGCCTCCTGTGCGGACCCCTCTCTAACTCCAGCCCCAGGACTTAAAGGGGGAAAGAAGGCCCTGGACCTGAGAAAACTGCTGGAAAAAAAACTGAAGGAAGAGATTGACAATATTGGTGAGAGCACGAGGAGAGGAGAGGAGAGAGATGAGAGAGGAGAGAGGAGAAAAGGGAGTGGAGAGAGGGGAGAGGGGATAGGAGAGAGAAGAGAGATGAAAGAGGAGAGGAGAGAGGGGATAGGTACCAGCTACAGTGTTTTAAAATGTTTAAACTACAGTGAACACAAGTTAAAGGGATACATTGTAAAGCACAGAGAGGTCTGGTAAAGCATAGGGAATCATTTTAAAGCACAGAGTCTGGTAAAGCATAGGGAAGCATTGCAAAGCACAGAGAGGTCTGGTAAAGCATAGGGAAGCATTGTAAAGCATAGAGAGGTCTGGTAAAGCATAGGGAAGCATTGTAAAGCACAGAGAGGTCTGGTAAAGCATAGGGAAGCATTGTAAAGCACAGAGAGGTCTGGTAAAGCATAGGGAAGCATTGTAAAGCACAGAGAGGTCTGGTAAAGCATAGGGAAGCATTGTAAAGCACAGAGAGGTCTGGTAAAGCATAGGGAAGCATTGTAAAGCACAGAGAGTTGCGGTAAAGCATAGGGAAGCATTGTAAAGCAGAGAGGTCTGGTAAAGCATAGGGAAACACTGTAAAGCACAGAGAGGTCTAGTAAAGCACAGGGAAGCATTGTAAAGCACAGAGAGGTATAGTAAAGCACAGGGAAGCATTGTAAATCACATAGAGGTCTGGTAAAGCACAGGGAAGCATTGTAAAGCACAGAGAGGTCTGGTAAAGCATAGGGAAGCATTGTAAAGCACAGAGAGGTCTGGTAAAGCATAGGAAAGCATTGTAAAGCACAGAGAGGTATAGTAAAGCATAAGGAAGCATTGTAAAAGCACAGAGAGGTGTGGTAAAGCATATTCCAAAAACAAACCATTTTAAAACTAACCCTTATTAAAGTCCCTCCCACTTTCCTTTATAGATTACAAGAACATCCCCCTCACCAACTATTATCAGGTGAGCCTTGACATACTGGCACTGTGCATGATGGGAAAAGCAGTGACATCACACAGCGTGCAGAGTCTGATTGAAGCTTCGGATAATGGAGGATTTTCATATGGAGAGAAATATTCAGTGGGTAAGATTGGAGCTAGGTTTGAAACTCAGGGGGACTATCTGAAGCTTGTTTGGTGACACTGCTGTATAATTTATAAAACTATAGAGATTGAAACTCAGGGGGACTGTCTAAATCATGTTTGGTGTCACTGCTGTATAATTTATAAAACCTCTCTCTCTCTCTCTCTCTCTCTCTCTCTCTCTCTCTCTCTCTCTCTCTCTCTCTCTCTCTCTCTCTCCTCTCTCCTCTCTCCTCTCTCTCTCTCTCTCTCTCTCTCTCTCTCTCTCTCTCTCTCTCTCTCTCTCTCTCTCTCTCTCTCTCTCTCTCTCTCTCTCTCTCTCTCTCTCTCTCTGTCCTCTCTCTCCATCTCGCCAACGTCAAGCACGAGACTGGACGCACCACTCTTCGCGAGATCGGTTCCGGGATTATCTCTACCAAGACACTCCTCTCCTGACGGCGGAAATTGACTCTCTCCTGACGTCTCTCGTTCTTTGCCTCTCTCTCTCTCTCTCTTCTCTCCCCTCTCTCTCTCTCTCTCTCTCTCTCTCTCTCTCTCTCTCTCTCTCTCTCAGACACAGCCTCGGTTGCAGTTCTGGCTCTGACCTGCGTGAAGCGCTCTATCAAGGCCCCTAATCGTATGGTTCTGTGTCTGAAGATACTGAATGCTTTAAAATGTCTGATCAAGAACATTCTCCAGGAGACAACGAGCGACGGATTGATCGGGAACCTTTACAGCACGGGACTGGCCATGCAGGTGAGAGACAGGAGAGAGGGGAGAGAGAGAGGGGAGAGAGGAGAGAAGAGAGGAGAGAGAGGGCAGAGGAGAAAGAGAAGAGAGGAGAGAGAGAGGGGAGAGGAGAGGAGAGAGAGAAGATAGGGGAGAGAGGAGCCAGTATAAACTCCATATCTATAAGAAAGAGGGGAGAGAGGAGAGAGGGGAGTGAGGAGAGTGGAGCCAGTATAAACTCCATATCTATAAGAAAGAGGGGAGAGAGGAGCCAGTATAAACTCCATATCTATAAGAAAGAGGGGAGAGAGGAGAGAGGGGAGTGAGGAGAGTGGAGCCAGTATAAACTCCATATCTATAAGAAAGAGGGGAGAGAGGAGCCAGTATAAACTCCATATCTATAAGAAAGAGGGGAGAGAGGAGCCAGTATAAACTCCATATCTATAAGAAAGAGGGGAGAGAGGAGCCTGTATAAACTCCATATCTATAAGAAAGAGGGGAGAGAGGAGAGAGAGGAGAGAGAGGAGCCAGTATAAACTCCATATCTATAAAAAAAGACTGTCCTCTTACTATTGAGAAGCAGAAGAATAAATAGGCCAATCCCAGCCACTATCATTGCGGATTCTTAAGTACATCACTTCCTGTGTATTTGTGTTTGGTTTATGCACCCAGACATCCCAGATACTGCAAACCTCTTTATAAATTAACAAATAATTTTATTTACTCTGAAATGTTAAACATTGCTGGTCCAGCGGTTACAGAAAGAGGTTAGATTCCAGGAGGTTCAAATCCCGGCTCAGCCACTGACTCACTGTGTGACCCTGAGCAAGTCACTGAACCTCCTTGTGCTGCGTCCTTCGGACGAGACATAAAACAAACACGGTCCTATTGAAAGAGACTCTGCAGCAGCAGCAGTTGTTGATGATGCATGGTTCATCCCCTAGTCTCTGCAAGTCACTTCAGATAAAAGTGTCTGTTAAATGACTGAATACTACTACTACTACTACTACTAATAATAATAATAATAATAATAATAATAATAATAATAGAGGCAAGTTTTGAACATTCATTCCCTAGTTATCGGTGGGGTGCTATGTTGTGACACTACCGACCGTCTCTCTCACTGTCTCTCCCCAGGCCCTGTCAGTCACCTCCACCAACTACGACTGTTCCAGAACAATCCAGACACTTCTAGAGCGGGCTGGTTCCGGATCCTTTGAGAACCCCATGGCTGCTTCTCAGATCACCCCCTCACTGGAGAACAGAAACTACCTGGAGCTGAACAAGCTAGACTGCAAGGACTTTGAGAGTGAGAGAGAGAGAGAGAGAGAGAGAGACAGACAGTGAGAGAGATAGACACAGACACACAGAGCAAAATAAGGAAAGAAAGAATGAAAGAAAGGTGACAGAGTATATATATGAATGAATATCTCAGTCCATCTGAATATGTGTGGGATGAACTTGAGCACACACACACATATACAGGGTGATTAGAAAGTAGGTTTACCACATCAACGCATCATATCACACAAACAGTAGGGCATGGGAAGGTGAACTTGCATACCATTGTTAAGGGAACCAGGGGACACAAATGCAACAGTTATTAATTGTTGTCACCAGGGGGGCACCACTATGACCTACCTAATCACATAATAAGTGTTCAACATGTGCTCCTCCATGATCCAGAATGAATTGCATTCGTTTGACAATGGCCATTTCGACAGCATTGTGCATCAGGTACGCCAGCCACCTCCTGGACAACGGCATCTTTGAGGTCCGGAATTGTGCGAAGGTTCCTTCGGTACATTCGTGACTCCAGGTACCCCCATAATCAGAAACCCGCTGGTGTAAAAGGTGTGGTGAGCGAGATGGCCATTCACAAGGGAAGGGAAATGATTCTGTGTTGAAAGTGCTCCTGCAAGACGCGTTTCACCTGGTTATCAGTATGCGGAGGAGCCCCATCCTGCATGAAGACGGTAGTGTTTATCACATCTCACTGCTGCAGGACAGGACTGACATGGGCTGTCAGCACGGGGTGGTATCATGCAGCAGTGACTGTGCAGGTTTGAGGTCTCCCTGCTGAAGGCTCTTCAAAAAAGAACAGTCCAATAACAAAGTCAGCCATACAGACACCCCACACTGTCAATTTAACATCATGTAGGGGGCTCACAAATGCTGCATGTGGATTAGTCTCCGAGCAGATAACACACTTCCAGACAGGGTGAAGTGCCCTTCATCTGTCCACAGGATATTAGCAGGCCACTGTCATCCAATTCAAGTCGTTCCAAGAACTGCAACACAAAATCACCACTCTGATGAAATCCGTCTCCTCCAATGCTTGAACATGATGCAGCTTTTGTGGAACAAAGAGGCTTAGGAACAGTTGAATTGGGCAAATCCAGGCAGCGGGTGACAGCATGTGTGCTGGTGCTGTTTGGTTCTGCTACAGTGTGGCTGATCTCAGCGAAAACTTTGCTTGGTGTCGGTGGGCTGCTGCTTCGAAGCTTATCACAAGTGCAACCTGTTTCCTCACATTTCTTGATTAACTTGTGAACAGCAGCTCTTGAACAAGGTCCGCTGCGGATATTATGCACTCTATGGGATTCCCAGAGAGCTGCCTCGGCAATGTTTCCTTTGCTGTAAAAAAAAAAAAAAAAGAGCTGGAGCAGTTCACCTCTCTGCACACTGCTTGACTGAGCTGCCTTGCGAGTGACAGGACTATTTCTACCCTGTAGTATGGAAATATGCAGCAGTAACCACAGTGGTGCCCCCTAGTGGCAAAGATTAGTAACTGTGGTATTTGTGTCCCAATGGTTCCTAATCCCCATATATATATATATATATATATATATATATATAATGAGAGAGAGAGAGAGACACTGAGACCAGCGCAAGTAATGAAACCAGTTTCTTTACTGTTCTTTCCTCCACACAGAGACACTTGATGGGTCGGCACTTCCTCTAGTGCCCCCTACTGCTCCGGAGGGTGTAATCACCGTGCACTACAGAGTGGAGGACGGCATTCACTACTCCTTCAATGACAGCATCGAGGTGACGGTCCCTGTGGGGTCCTCGCTACTGCAGGTCATGGAGGAGGCGGCCAAGATATCCCCTGCAAAATTCAGGCACGAGTATTCACTGTAACTATGTTTGTGTTTCCAAACTGCAAAGGAGCTGCCTAAGTGCAGGTGTGACAGGAGGCTCTAAATCAGGTTCCTTTAACCCAAAGCAGTACCAGACACCATGGGTTTAAAATGAAAATCCATGTTTGCCTTAACTATGTGTTTCATTCAAAACTGCACATCTTATTATTTAATAATAAGACACAACTGGGCTTATTACCGAGACACACTGTGGCTGATCAAGCTGGTAGTAAAACCTGGAATGGGAGAAACTGCTGTGCAGTAGGGTCTTATTCCCATCCCTGCAATGTAATTCCAGTCCAGTCTAGTCTATTGTAGCGATATTTAACTGCAGTTACAATGTAATTCCAGTCCAGTCCAGTCTAGTGATATTAAACTGCAGTTACAATGTAATTCCAGTCCAGTCCAGTCTAGTGATATTAAACTGCAGTTACAATGTAATTCCAGTCCAGTCCAGTCTAGTGATATTAAACTGCAGTTACAATGTAATTCCAGTCCAGTCCAGTCTAGTGATATTAAACTGCAGTTACAATGTAATTCCAGTCCAGTCTAGTGATATTAAACTGCAGTTACAATGTAATTCCAGTCCAGTCTAGTCTAGTGATATTAAACTGCAGTTACAATGTAATTCCAGTCCAGTCTAGTGATATTAAACTGCAGTTACAATGTAATTCCAGTCCAGTCTAGTGATATTAAACTGCAGTTACAATGTAATTCCAGTCCAGTCCAGTCTAGTGATATTAAACTGCAGTTACAATGTAATTCCAGTCCAGTCTAGTGATATTAAACTGCAGTTACAATGTAATTCCAGTCCAGTCCAGTCTAGTGATATTAAACTGCAGTTACAATGTAATTCCAGTCCAGTCCAGTGATATTAAACTGCAGTTACAATGTAATTCCAGTCCAGTCTAGTGATATTAAACTGCAGTTACAATGTAATTCCAGTCCAGTCCTAGTGATATTAAACTGCAGTTACAATGTAATTCCAGTCCAGTCCAGTCTAGTGATATTAAACCGCAGTTACAATGTAATTCCAGTCCAGTCCAGTGATATTAAACTGCAGTTACAATGTAATTCCAGTCCAGTCTAGTGATATTAAACTGCAGTTACAATGTAATTCCAGTCCAGTCCAGTCTAGTGATATTAAACTGCAGTTACAATGTAATTCCAGTCCAGTCCAGTCTAGTGATATTAAACTGCAGTTACAATGTAATTCCAGTCCAGTCCAGTGATATTAAACTGCAGTTACAATGTAATTCCAGTCCAGTCTAGTGATATTAAACTGCAGTTACAATGTAATTCCAGTCCAGTCTAGTGATATTAAACTGCAGTTACAATGTAATTCCAGTCCAGTCCAGTCTAGTGATATTAAACTGCAGTTACAATGTAATTCCAGTCCAGTCTAGTGATATTAAACTGCAGTTACAATGTAATTCCAGTCCAGTCTAGTGATATTAAACTGCAGTTACAATGTAATTCCAGTCCAGTCTAGTGATATTAAACTGCAGTTACAATGTAATTCCAGTCCAGTCTAGTGATATTAAACTGCAGTTACAATGTAATTCCAGTCCAGTCCAGTCTAGTGATATTAAACTGCAGTTACAATGTAATTCCAGTCCAGTCTAGTGATATTAAACTGCAGTTACAATGTAATTTCCAGTCCAGTCTAGTGATATTAAACTGCAGTTACAATGTAATTCCAGTCCAGTCCAGTCTAGTGATATTAAACTGCAGTTACAATGTAATTCCAGTCCAGTCCAGTCTAGTGATATTAAACTGCAGTTACAATGTAATTCCAGTCCAGTCCAGTCTAGTGATATTAAACTGCAGTTACAATGTAATTTCCAGTCCAGTCTAGTGATATTAAACTGCAGTTACAATGTAATTCCAGTCCAGTCCAGTCTAGTGATATTAAACTGCAGTTACAATGTAATTCCAGTCCAGTCCAGTCTAGTGATATTAAACTGCAGTTACAATGTAATTCCAGTCCAGTCTAGTGATATTAAACTGCAGTTACAATGTAATTCCAGTCCAGTCTAGTGATATTAAACTGCAGTTACAATGTAATTCCAGTCCAGTCTAGTGATATTAAACTGCAGTTACAATGTAATTCCAGTCCAGTCCTAGTGATATTAAACTGCAGTTACAATGTAATTCCAGTCCAGTCCAGTCTAGTGATATTAAACTGCAGTTACAATGTAATTCCAGTCCAGTCTAGTGATATTAAACTGCAGTTACAATGTAATTCCAGTCCAGTCTAGTGATATTAAACTGCAGTTACAATGTAATTCCAGTCCAGTCTAGTGATATTAAACTGCAGTTACAATGTAATTCCAGTCCAGTCTAGTGATATTAAACTGCAGTTACAATGTAATTCCAGTCCAGTCCAGTGATATTAAACTGCAGTTACAATGTAATTCCAGTCCAGTCCAGTCTAGTGATATTAAACTGCAGTTACAATGTAATTCCAGTCCAGTCTAGTGATATTAAACTGCAGTTACAATGTAATTCCAGTCCAGTCCAGTGATATTAAACTGCAGTTACAATGTAATTCCAGTCCAGTCCAGTCTAGTGATATTAAACTGCAGTTACAATGTAATTCCAGTCCAGTCTAGTGATATTAAACTGCAGTTACAATGTAATTCCAGTCCAGTCTAGTGATATTAAACTGCAGTTACAATGTAATTCCAGTCCAGTCTAGTGATATTAAACTGCAGTTACAATGTAATTCCAGTCCAGTCTAGTGATATTAAACTGCAGTTACAATGTAATTCCAGTCCAGTCTAGTGATATTAAACTGCAGTTACAATGTAATTCCAGTCCAGTCCAGTCTAGTGATATTAAACTGCAGTTACAATGTAATTCCAGTCCAGTCTAGTGATATTAAACTGCAGTTACAATGTAATTCCAGTCCAGTCTAGTGATATTAAACTGCAGTTACAATGTAATTCCAGTCCAGTCCAGTCTAGTGATATTAAACTGCAGTTACAATGTAATTCCAGTCCAGTCCAGTCTAGTGATATTAAACTGCAGTTACAATGTAATTCCAGTCCAGTCTAGTGATATTAAACTGCAGTTACAATGTAATTCCAGTCCAGTCTAGTGATATTAAACTGCAGTTACAATGTAATTCCAGTCCAGTCCAGTCTAGTGATATTAAACTGCAGTTACAATGTAATTCCAGTCCAGTCTAGTGATATTAAACTGCAGTTACAATGTAATTCCAGTCCAGTCTAGTGATATTAAACTGCAGTTACAATGTAATTCCAGTCCAGTCTAGTGATATTAAACTGCAGTTACAATGTAATTCCAGTCCAGTCTAGTGATATTAAACTGCAGTTACAATGTAATTCCAGTCCAGTCTAGTGATATTAAACTGCAGTTACAATGTAATTCCAGTCCAGTCTAGTGATATTAAACTGCAGTTACAATGTAATTCCAGTCCAGTCCAGTCTAGTGATATTAAACTGCAGTTACAATGTAATTCCAGTCCAGTCCAGTGATATTAAACTGCAGTTACAATGTAATTCCAGTCCAGTCCAGTGATATTAAACTGCAGTTACAATGTAATTCCAGTCCAGTCTAGTGATATTAAACTGCAGTTACAATGTAATTCCAGTCCAGTCCAGTCTAGTGATATTAAACTGCAGTTACAATGTAATTCCAGTCCAGTCCAGTCTAGTGATATTAAACTGCAGTTACAATGTAATTCCAGTCCAGTCTAGTGATATTAAACTGCAGTTACAATGTAATTCCAGTCCAGTCTAGTGATATTAAACTGCAGTTACAATGTAATTCCAGTCCAGTCTAGTGATATTAAACTGCAGTTACAATGTAATTCCAGTCCAGTCCAGTCTAGTGATATTAAACTGCAGTTACAATGTAATTCCAGTCCAGTCCAGTCTAGTGATATTAAACTGCAGTTACAATGTAATTCCAGTCCAGTCCAGTCTAGTGATATTAAACTGCAGTTACAATGTAATTCCAGTCCAGTCTAGTGATATTAAACTGCAGTTACAATGTAATTCCAGTCCCAGTCTAGTGATATTAAACTGCAGTTACAATGTAATTCCAGTCCAGTCCAGTCTAGTGATATTAAACTGCAGTTACAATGTAATTCCAGTCCAGTCCAGTAGTGATATTAAACTGCAGTTACAATGTAATTCCAGTCCAGTCTAGTGATATTAAACTGCAGTTACAATGTAATTCCAGTCCAGTCTAGTGATATTAAACTGCAGTTACAATGTAATTCCAGTCCAGTCCAGTCTAGTGATATTAAACTGCAGTTACAATGTAATTCCAGTCCAGTCTAGTGATATTAAACTGCAGTTACAATGTAATTCCAGTCCAGTCCAGTCTAGTGATATTAAACTGCAGTTACAATGTAATTCCAGTCCAGTCTAGTGATATTAAACTGCAGTTACAATGTAATTCCAGTCCAGTCCAGTCTAGTGATATTAAACTGCAGTTACAATGTAATTCCAGTCCAGTCTAGTGATATTAAACTGCAGTTACAATGTAATTCCAGTCCAGTCTAGTGATATTAAACTGCAGTTACAATGTAATTCCAGTCCAGTCCAGTCTAGTGATATTAAACTGCAGTTACAATGTAATTTCCAGTCCAGTCTAGTGATATTAAACTGCAGTTACAATGTAATTCCAGTCCAGTCTAGTGATATTAAACTGCAGTTACAATGTAATTCCAGTCCAGTCCAGTCTAGTGATATTAAACTGCAGTTACAATGTAATTCCAGTCCAGTCTAGTGATATTAAACCGCAGTTACAATGTAATTCCAGTCCAGTCCAGTCTAGTGATATTAAACTGCAGTTACAATGTAATTCCAGTCCAGTCTAGTGATATTAAACTGCAGTTACAATGTAATTCCAGTCCAGTCCTAGTGATATTAAACTGCAGTTACAATGTAATTCCAGTCCAGTCTAGTGATATTAAACTGCAGTTACAATGTAATTCCAGTCCAGTCCAGTGATATTAAACTGCAGTTACAATGTAATTCCAGTCCAGTCCAGTCTAGTGATATTAAACTGCAGTTACAATGTAATTCCAGTCCAGTCCAGTCTAGTGATATTAAACTGCAGTTACAATGTAATTCCAGTCCAGTCTAGTGATATTAAACTGCAGTTACAATGTAATTCCAGTCCAGTCCTAGTGATATTAAACTGCAGTTACAATGTAATTCCAGTCCAGTCCAGTCTAGTGATATTAAACTGCAGTTACAATGTAATTCCAGTCCAGTCCAGTCTAGTGATATTAAACTGCAGTTACAATGTAATTCCAGTCCAGTCTAGTGATATTAAACTGCAGTTACAATGTAATTCCAGTCCAGTCTAGTGATATTAAACTGCAGTTACAATGTAATTCCAGTCCAGTCTAGTGATATTAAACTGCAGTTACAATGTAATTCCAGTCCAGTCCAGTCTAGTGATATTAAACTGCAGTTACAATGTAATTCCAGTCCAGTCTAGTGATATTAAACTGCAGTTACAATGTAATTCCAGTCCAGTCCAGTCTAGTGATATTAAACTGCAGTTACAATGTAATTCCAGTCCAGTCTAGTGATATTAAACTGCAGTTACAATGTAATTCCAGTCCAGTCTAGTGATATTAAACTGCAGTTACAATGTAATTCCAGTCCAGTCTAGTGATATTAAACTGCAGTTACAATGTAATTCCAGTCCAGTCTAGTGATATTAAACTGCAGTTACAATGTAATTCCAGTCCAGTCTAGTGATATTAAACTGCAGTTACAATGTAATTCCAGTCCAGTCCAGTCTAGTGATATTAAACTGCAGTTACAATGTAATTCCAGTCCAGTCCAGTCTAGTGATATTAAACTGCAGTTACAATGTAATTCCAGTCCAGTCCAGTCTAGTGATATTAAACTGCAGTTACAATGTAATTCCAGTCCAGTCAGTCTAGTGATATTAAACTGCAGTTACAATGTAATTCCAGTCCAGTCTAGTGATATTAAACTGCAGTTACAATGTAATTTCCAGTCCAGTCCAGTCTAGTGATATTAAACTGCAGTTACAATGTAATTCCAGTCCCAGTCTAGTGATATTAAACTGCAGTTACAATGTAATTCCAGTCCAGTCTAGTGATATTAAACTGCAGTTACAATGTAATTCCAGTCCAGTCTAGTGATATTAAACTGCAGTTACAATGTAATTCCAGTCCAGTCTAGTGATATTAAACTGCAGTTACAATGTAATTCCAGTCCAGTCTAGTGATATTAAACTGCAGTTACAATGTAATTCCAGTCCAGTCCAGTCTAGTGATATTAAACTGCAGTTACAATGTAATTCCAGTCCAGTCCAGTCTAGTGATATTAAACTGCAGTTACAATGTAATTCCAGTCCAGTCTAGTGATATTAAACTGCAGTTACAATGTAATTCCAGTCCAGTCTAGTGATATTAAACTGCAGTTACAATGTAATTCCAGTCCAGTCCAGTCTAGTGATATTAAACTGCAGTTACAATGTAATTCCAGTCCCAGTCTAGTGATATTAAACTGCAGTTACAATGTAATTCCAGTCCAGTCTAGTGATATTAAACTGCAGTTACAATGTAATTCCAGTCCAGTCTAGTGATATTAAACTGCAGTTACAATGTAATTCCAGTCCAGTCTAGTGATATTAAACTGCAGTTACAATGTAATTCCAGTCCAGTCTAGTGATATTAAACTGCAGTTACAATGTAATTCCCAGTCCAGTCTAGTGATATTAAACTGCAGTTACAATGTAATTCCCAGTCCAGTGATATTAAACTGCAGTTACAATGTAATTCCAGTCCAGTCTAGTGATATTAAACTGCAGTTACAATGTAATTCCAGTCCAGTCTAGTGATATTAAACTGCAGTTACAATGTAATTCCAGTCCAGTCTAGTGATATTAAACTGCAGTTACAATGTAATTCCAGTCCAGTCTAGTGATATTAAACTGCAGTTACAATGTAATTCCAGTCCAGTCTAGTGATATTAAACTGCAGTTACAATGTAATTCCAGTCCAGTCCAGTCTAGTGATATTAAACTGCAGTTACAATGTAATTCCAGTCCAGTCCAGTCTAGTGATATTAAACTGCAGTTACAATGTAATTCCAGTCCAGTCTAGTGATATTAAACTGCAGTTACAATGTAATTCCAGTCCAGTCTAGTGATATTAAACTGCAGTTACAATGTAATTCCAGTCCAGTCTAGTGATATTAAACTGCAGTTACAATGTAATTCCAGTCCAGTCTAGTGATATTAAACTGCAGTTACAATGTAATTCCAGTCCAGTCCAGTCTAGTGATATTAAACTGCAGTTACAATGTAATTCCAGTCCAGTCTAGTGATATTAAACTGCAGTTACAATGTAATTCCAGTCCAGTCTAGTGATATTAAACTGCAGTTACAATGTAATTCCAGTCCAGTCCTAGTGATATTAAACTGCAGTTACAATGTAATTCCAGTCCAGTCCAGTCTAGTGATATTAAACTGCAGTTACAATGTAATTCCAGTCCAGTCCAGTGATATTAAACTGCAGTTACAATGTAATTCCAGTCCAGTCTAGTGATATTAAACTGCAGTTACAATGTAATTTCCAGTCCAGTCTAGTGATATTAAACTGCAGTTACAATGTAATTCCAGTCCAGTCTAGTGATATTAAACTGCAGTTACAATGTAATTCCAGTCCAGTCTAGTGATATTAAACTGCAGTTACAATGTAATTCCAGTCCAGTCTAGTGATATTAAACTGCAGTTACAATGTAATTCCAGTCCAGTCTAGTGATATTAAACTGCAGTTACAATGTAATTCCAGTCCAGTCTAGTGATATTAAACTGCAGTTACAATGTAATTCCAGTCCAGTCCAGTCTAGTGATATTAAACTGCAGTTACAATGTAATTCCAGTCCAGTCTAGTGATATTAAACTGCAGTTACAATGTAATTCCAGTCCAGTCCAGTCTAGTGATATTAAACTGCAGTTACAATGTAATTCCAGTCCAGTCTAGTGATATTAAACTGCAGTTACAATGTAATTCCAGTCCAGTCTAGTGATATTAAACTGCAGTTACAATGTAATTCCAGTCCAGTCCAGTCTAGTGATATTAAACTGCAGTTACAATGTAATTCCAGTCCAGTCCAGTCTAGTGATATTAAACTGCAGTTACAATGTAATTCCAGTCCAGTCTAGTGATATTAAACTGCAGTTACAATGTAATTCCAGTCCAGTCTAGTGATATTAAACTGCAGTTACAATGTAATTCCAGTCCAGTCTAGTGATATTAAACTGCAGTTACAATGTAATTCCAGTCAGTCAGTCTAGTGATATTAAACTGCAGTTACAATGTAATTCCAGTCCAGTCTAGTGATATTAAACTGCAGTTACAATGTAATTCCAGTCCAGTCCAGTCTAGTGATATTAAACTGCAGTTACAATGTAATTCCAGTCCAGTCTAGTGATATTAAACTGCAGTTACAATGTAATTCCAGTCCAGTCTAGTGATATTAAACTGCAGTTACAATGTAATTCCAGTCCAGTCTAGTGATATTAAACTGCAGTTACAATGTAATTCCAGTCCAGTCTAGTGATATAAACTGCAGTTACAAGTAATTCCAGTCCAGTCTAGTGATATTAAACTGCAGTTACAATGTAATTCCAGTCCAGTCCAGTGATATTAAACTGCAGTTACAATGTAATTCCAGTCCAGTCTAGTGATATTAAACTGCAGTTACAATGTAATTCCAGTCCAGTCCAGTCTAGTGATATTAAACTGCAGTTACAATGTAATTCCAGTCCAGTCTAGTGATATTAAACTGCAGTTACAATGTAATTCCAGTCCAGTCCAGTCTAGTGATATTAAACTGCAGTTACAATGTAATTCCAGTCCAGTCCAGTCTAGTGATATTAAACTGCAGTTACAATGTAATTCCAGTCCAGTCCAGTCTAGTGATATTAAACTGCAGTTACAATGTAATTCCAGTCCAGTCAGTCTAGTGATATTAAACTGCAGTTACAATGTAATTCCAGTCCAGTCTAGTGATATTAAACTGCAGTTACAATGTAATTCCAGTCCAGTCTAGTGATATTAAACTGCAGTTACAATGTAATTCCAGTCCCAGTCTAGTGATATTAAACTGCAGTTACAATGTAATTCCAGTCCAGTCCAGTCTAGTGATATTAAACTGCAGTTACAATGTAATTCCAGTCCAGTCTAGTGATATTAAACTGCAGTTACAATGTAATTCCAGTCCAGTCTAGTGATATTAAACTGCAGTTACAATGTAATTCCAGTCCAGTCTAGTGATATTAAACTGCAGTTACAATGTAATTCCAGTCCAGTCTAGTGATATTAAACTGCAGTTACAATGTAATTCCAGTCCAGTCCAGTGATATTAAACTGCAGTTACAATGTAATTTCCAGTCCAGTCTAGTGATATTAAACTGCAGTTACAATGTAATTCCAGTCCAGTCCAGTCTAGTGATATTAAACTGCAGTTACAATGTAATTCCAGTCCAGTCCAGTGATATTAAACTGCAGTTACAATGTAATTCCAGTCCAGTCCAGTCTAGTGATATTAAACTGCAGTTACAATGTAATTCCAGTCCAGTCCAGTCTAGTGATATTAAACTGCAGTTACAATGTAATTCCAGTCCAGTCCAGTCTAGTGATATTAAACCGCAGTTACAATGTAATTCCAGTCCAGTCTAGTGATATTAAACCGCAGTTACAATGTAATTCCAGTCCAGTCTAGTGATATTAAACTGCAGTTACAATGTAATTCCAGTCCAGTCCAGTCTAGTGATATTAAACTGCAGTTACAATGTAATTCCAGTCCAGTCTAGTGATATTAAACTGCAGTTACAATGTAATTCCAGTCCAGTCTAGTGATATTAAACTGCAGTTACAATGTAATTTCCAGTCCAGTCTAGTGATATTAAACCGCAGTTACAATGTAATTCCAGTCCAGTCTAGTGATATTAAACTGCAGTTACAATGTAATTCCAGTCCAGTCCAGTCTAGTGATATTAAACTGCAGTTACAATGTAATTCCAGTCCAGTCCAGTCTAGTGATATTAAACTGCAGTTACAATGTAATTCCAGTCCAGTCCAGTCTAGTGATATTAAACTGCAGTTACAATGTAATTCCAGTCCAGTCTAGTGATATTAAACTGCAGTTACAATGTAATTCCAGTCCAGTCCAGTCTAGTGATATTAAACCGCAGTTACAATGTAATTCCAGTCCAGTCTAGTGATATTAAACTGCAGTTACAATGTAATTCCAGTCCAGTCCAGTCTAGTGATATTAAACTGCAGTTACAATGTAATTCCAGTCCAGTCCAGTCTAGTGATATTAAACTGCAGTTACAATGTAATTCCAGTCCAGTCCAGTCTAGTGATATTAAACCACAGTTACAATGTAATTCCAGTCCAGTTTAGTGATATTAAACTGCAGTTACAATGCAGGGATGGAAATAAGAATCTCATTGCTCTCTCAATTTTTGTTCCTGGGTAGTAAGTGTTATTTCCTAATTGCTTATGCCTCAAAAGTATAGAAAATGGCTATTATTCCCCACAAACTTTGCTTTTGTGACCAGGACAGTGATATTTCAAAATATCACTATTTCCAATGGGAAAACGGGCAAATGTGTGTCTTTTCGTTCACATAAAATCAGAAAAAAAACAACATATGAATTCAAATTAACATGTATTTATACTAAAGTAATACAAAAATGACTACAAAAGATTTAGAAGTGAGTAGTTTTTCGAGATTTACGATTATACTGTAAATACAATATCATTGTAAATCTCGAAAAACTACTCACTTCTAAATCTTTTGTAGTCATTTTTGTGTAATAAGAACATAAGAACATAAGAAAGTTTATAAACGAGAGGAGGCCATTCGGCCCATCTTGCTTGTTTGGTTTTTAGTAGCTTATTGATCCCAGAATCTCAAGCAGCTTCTTGAAGGATCCCAGGGTGTCAGCTTCAACAACATTACTGGGGAGTTGATTCCAGACCCTCACAATTCTCTATGTAAAAAAGTGCCTCCTATTTTATGTTCTGAATGCCCCTTTGTCTAATCTCCATTTGTGACCCCTGGTCCTTGTTTCTTTTTTCAGGCTGAAAAAGTCCCTTGGGTCGACACTGTCAATACCTTTTAGAATTTTGAATGCTTGAATTAGGTCGTCACGTAGTCTTCTTTGTTCAAGACTGAACAGATTCAATTTTTTTTTTATCCTGTCTGCATATGACATGCCTTTTAAGCCTGGAATAATTCTGGTCGCTCTTCTTTGCACTCTTTCTAGAGCAGCAATATCTTTTTTATAGCGAGTTGACCAGAACTGAACACAATATTCAAGATGAGGTCTTACTAGTGCATTGTACAGTTTTAACATTACTTCCCTTGATTTAAATTCAACACTTTTCACAATGTATCCGAGCATCTTGTTAGCCTTTTTTATAGCTTCCCCACATTGTCTAGATGAAGACATTTCTGAGTCAACAAAAACTCCTAGGTCTTTTTCATACATTCCTTCTCTAATTTCAGTATCTCCCATATGATATTTATAATGTACATTTTTATTTCCTGCGTGCAGTACCTTACACTTTTCTCTATTAAATGTCATTTGCCATGTGTCTGCCCAGCGCAAGAGGATAAGATCTGACCAGCTATGAATCTTGTCTAGATCATTTTGAATGACCTTTGCTGCTGCAACAGTGTTTGCCACTCCTCCTACTTTTGTGTCGTCTGCAAATTTAACAAGTTTGCTTACTATACCAGAATCTAAATCATTAATGTAGATTAGGAATAGCAGAGGACCTAATACTGATCCCTGTGGTACACCGCTGGTTACCACACTCCATTCTGAGGTTTTTCCTCTAATCAGTATTTTCTGTTTTCTACATGTTAACCACTCCCTAATCCATGTACATGTGTTTCCTTGAATTCCAACTGCGTTCAGTTTGAGAATTAATCTTTTGTGCGGGACTTTGTCAAAAGCTTTCTGGAAATCTAAATAAACCATGTCATATGCTTTGCAATTATCCATTATCGATGTTGCATCCTCAAAAAAATCAAGCAAGTTAGTTAGACACGATCTCCCTTTCCTAAAACCATGTTGACTGTCTCCCAGGACCCTGTTACCATATAGGTAATTTTCCATTTTGGATCTTATTATAGTTTCCATAAGTTTGCATATAATAGAAGTCAGGCTTACTGGTCTGTAGTTACCTGGTTCAGTTTTGTTTCCCTTTTTGTGGATCGGTATTATGTTTGCAATTTTCCAGTCTGTCGGTACCACCCCTGTGTCAAGAGACTGCTGCATGATCTTGGTTAGCGGTTTGAAAATTACTTCTTTCATTTCTTTGAGTACTACTGGGAGGATCTCATCCGGCCCAGGGGATTTGTTTATTTTAAGAGCTCCTAGTCCCTTTAACACTTCTGCCTCAGTTATGCTAAAGTTATTTAAAACTGGATAGGAACTGGATGACATGTGGGGCATGTTGTCAGTATCTTCCTTAGACACACTGTGGCACACACACTGTGCCACACTGTGGCTAATCAAGCTGGTAGTAAAAACTGGAATGGGTGACACTGCTATACAACATGAGTCTTATTACCACCCTATTCTATTAGAAAAAAAGCAACAGCGACATCTAGTGCACAGCTAGCTTAATGCCAGCAAATTAAAACTCCAAAGTCTCAGATCACTAGATAGCAGTGGCTCTCTCTTCTGTAAAGACTGGCTGATCTAGTCTGTGTTACACGCATCTATGGCAGTGCAACTAGAACTGAAGAGCAGCTCCTGAACTCAGTCAGAGCAGAAAGTGTAATACAGCACAGCGCATTGTAGTTTAAAAAAAACATGCCTCTACACCTGTGGCAATGGCAATGTATGCTGGGAGTTGTAGTCCTAGCCAAGGCTGATTCAGAAAGCAATAACTATCAGTGCAGCTAGAACTGAAGAGCAGCTCCTGAACTCACAGTCCAAGCAACACAGACTGAGCAAAACGATAATAAACACTGTGCTTGAGTGACTGCAATAATAAGCACTTGGGATGTTTGCAAACCTCATATAAAATAATGATCACATTTTCATGCTGTTCTAGGTTCACTGTGGAGCAAAGCAGCTGGGGTCCATTTGTCACCAGTATTCAAGTTTTAGCTGGGAACACGGAGGAGCGAACATACTGGCAATTTCTCACTGGGAGTAACGCTTTGGATCAAGGTACAGATCTCAGTTTAATTAGAGGACTGTGTGTGTGTGTGTGTGTCTGTGTGCCTGTCTTCTCACTAAACTAATAGCAGTGTCCAGTGGACCCCCTTTCCCTGTCTCTTGTGGTACAAGACTACTAGTAAAATTAACACAGCTAACGATTGCCTGATTGTGCTGCCTGTCACACTGCATTCAGGAACCTGGCAGCCTCTTCCGTTTGCTTCCTTCCCGGTAAAGAATTGAACACACGCTGCAGAGAGCGGCACGATTTCTTTACAGTGTCTTCAATGAAAAAGACAACAGCTGCGTCAAAGATTGGAAATATATTTCTGCTCAAGATTACTCTGTCCAGTATAAGATAGGGAACATTTTTAACGTGTGTGTTGTATTTATTTTTGGTGTTTTATTGATAATTCAGTGATGGTGAAAATAGAACGTCTGTAAACACATGGCATTAAAAGAAGAAATTATCTACAATTTAGCATTTGCTGTTTTTCAAGAAAGCCTTTCAATATTTAGGAACATTTTTCTATCAATAACTCTAGAGGAAGGGATTTGAATGTGGCAACGGTATGGTTTTCTGCTTTAATAAATATGTCATTTAATAGTGAAAAATCTTGAAAAAAACTTATTTTAGACGTGAAAAATATGCCTATTAATTAGGCACTCTAAACGTACACACACACACACACACACACACACACACACACACACACACACACACACACACACACACACACACACACACACACACACATACACACATATATATATATATATATATATTTTATTTGTAATTAATAAAGTATAATGAATTTGTCGTTTCAGGAGTTGGTGATTATAAGCCGTATGACGGGGAATACATCGTGGCAAAATTCTCTACATATTAACTCCCAGATTTCCATTTCATAATTCATGCATTGTTGGAGGTTGTGTTTAATTATCACTTATTTTAATCACATTATAATTCTATGATTTAGCTAGGTCTGGTAAAGCACAGGGAAGCATTGTAAAGCACAGAGAGGTCTGGTAAAGCATAGGGAAGCATTGTAAAGCACAGAGAGGTCTGGTAAAGCTAGGGAAGCATTGTAAAGCACAGAGAGGTCTGGTAAAGCATAGGGAAGCATTGTAAAGCACAGAGAGGTCTGGTAAAGCATAGGGAAGCATTGTAAAGCACAGAAGGTCTGGTAAAGCATAGGGAAGCATTGTAAAGCACAGAGAGGTCTGGTAAAGCATAGGGAAGCATTGTAAAGCACAGAGAGGTCTGGTAAAGCATAGGGAAGCATTGTAAAGCACAGAGAGGTCTGGTAAAGCATAGGGAAGCATTGTAAAGCACAGAGAGGTCTGGTAAAGCAAAGGGAAGCATTGTAAAGCACAGAGAGGTCTGGTAAAGCATAGGGAAGCATTGTAAAGCACAGAGAGGTCTGGTAAAGCATATGGAAGCATTGTAAAGCACAGAGAGGTCTGGTAAAGCATAGGGAAGCATTGTAAAGCACAGAGAGGTCTGGTAAAGCATATGGAAGCATTGTAAAGCACAGAGAGGTCTGGTAAAGCATATGGAAGCATTGTAAACACAGAGAGGTCTAGTAAAGAATATTTAAAAATGGCAAAAAAATAAATAATAAAATAATAAACAAGTTAGCAACTTCAAAACTAAAATGTCTTGTTTTTCTTACTGTCCCCTGCAGAGATGGAGTCTCTCACCTATCAATACTGTATACCAGCCTGTCATTAAATACAAGCATACAACTCACTTTAAAGCAGAGAGAAGACTGGGAATAGTGACATGAGCGGTGTCTATTACCAAAACAATCGATTCATTGCAAAATAACCAATAATTATGAAATAACACAATAATTATTATGAAATAACGCGATAATTATGAAATAACGCAATAATTATGAAATAACACAATAATTATTATGAAATAACGCAATGAATATTCTTTGTGGCACTAATGAGCTTCCCCACTCCTGTGTTTGTATGGCTCTTGCAATCAGGGTTCAACTCCTACAGACAATAGTGAGTGAACTGTGTGGGTCAACTACACCAAACAAAAAGCTGCAGATGATCCAGTGATTAGCACTTCAAGACTAGACTGAACTAGTAAGCTAGTCAGCACCAACTGCAACGAACCAAGAACCTCCAGCTAGACCTTCCAGCCAGTCCCCAGGTGCGGATTAAAAATGTTCCAATTGCAATGAACTACAGATGATGAGTGATCTCCCCTAGAGGGTCCTGATATAAATTAAACCACCAAGCTCTTTAGACCAAGTAGAAGAGTTACCGTACTAACTCAAGTTAAATGAGAAACCTCATTAAAGAAATTAAACCTTTAATACAACCAATATCAGATACGTAGTGTCATGAATGAATCTGAAACCTGTCTTCCCTTATGCAAGGTGCGATCACATTTTTGAGTGAAAGGTGTCTGCGGCAGAGATAGATGGCTCTTTGATAGAAACAGTAATTTATTTGAAGTCTTCCCTTTGATGATGGGAATGGGAATGTAGAGATGGAAGCTCTGCTAACAAGATTGAAGTTTTTGCAGGTATCAGGCTTTTAAAGACACACCTGTGGTGGCTTTGACAGACTCACTGAGAGCAGAAACTGACCCAAGACTGTGACAGCTACTGGAAGCAGGCTGATCTTTGGGATGGAAATTGAACATTTGTGAAACTGCATGTGTGTTAAAATGGTATAATAACTGTACTGTGTTTTAAAGAATATAAAGGCAGCAGAAATACCAAACAAAGTGTTAAAACACACTGCTCATACAAAAAGTTATACTATGCTCTGTATTAACCTATAGTTATGTGAGAGCATTCTATATTCCAGTTTATTCAGTTATATAGCAGAATATAAACTACCGGTCAAAAGTTTTAGAACACCCCTATTTTTCCAGTTTTTATTGAAATTTAAGCAGTTCAAGTCCAGTGAATAACCTGAAATGGTACAAAGGTAAGTGGTAAACTACCAGAGGTTAAAAAAAAGTTTTGGTTACCAAAAACAGAAAAAATAATGTACATTTCAGAGTTATACAAAAAGGCCTTTTTCAGGGAACAAGTAATGGGTTAACAACTTACAACTGTTCAGCAGCAATGGAAGTAAATTAAGCATTGAAAGTTGATGCTAACAATTCCTACAGGTGTCCCAACTTTTATTGATTACTTACAAACCCTCTGTCTGTATAAAAGCAGTGTTGGAACAGACTGTGTTACTACACCCTCTTAAGCATTATCTGGACAGTATTGTACTGTAGGTAGTAGTATATTGCTATCATAATGACGAGAGAAAGGCAATTAACAAAGGAAGACAGACAGACCATTATAACCCTTAAAAGTGTAGGTCTTTCCTTTAGAGAAATTGCAAAGAAAGCCAAGGTGTCAGTGAGTACAGTTTCCTACACCATCAAAAGGCACTTGGAAACTGACAGGAAGAGTTCTGGCAGACCTAAAGCCACAACAGAATCAGAAGACAAGTTTCTGAGAGTCAACAGCTTGCGTGATAGGCGGCTCACAGGACAACAGCTTCAAGCACAGCTTAACACTGGTCGAAGTAAGCAAGTCTCAGTTTCAACTGTGAAGAGAAGACTTCGAGCTGCAGGTTTGACAGGTCGAGTGGCAGTAAGAAAGCCATTGCTAAGACGGCAAAATAAGAAAAAGAGGCTTGCCTGGGCCATGAAGCACCGCCAGTGGACTACTGAAGACTGGAAGGAGGTCTTATGGACCGATGAATCAAAATTTGAAATCATCCGTTCATCACGCAGGGTTTTTGTATGCCGTCGAGTAGGCGAAAGGATGGTTCCTCGGTGTGTGACACCAGCTGTCAAACATTGAGGAGGAAGCGTGATGGTCTGGGGCTCTTTTGCTGGATCCAGAGTCGGTGACTTGCACAGAGTGAGTGGCACCCTGAACCAAAACGGCTACCACAGCATTTTGCAGCACCATGCAATACCCTCTGATATACGTCTAGTTGGTCAGGGGTTCATCCTACAGCAATAGAAGGACCCAAAACATACCTCCAGGCTATGTCAGAGCTACCTTAGAAGAAAAGAACAAGACGGTAGGCTTCAAATTATGAAAAGGCCAGCACAGTCTCCAGACTTAAACCCCATTGAGCTGGTTTGGGATAAACTGGACAGAAGGGTGAAAGAAAAGCAACCTACAAGCACTACACATTTGTGGGAACTTCTACAACAGTGTTGGGAAGAACTTTCCGAACAATATTTGATTTCCATTGTAGAAAAAATACCTCAAGTGTGTTTGGCTGTTATATTTGCAAAAAGTGGCTACTTTAATGAGTCAAAAATTTAGATTACATTTTGTTAAACAAAACCATTCCATGATTTCTTTTTTTATCTCCAATTGTTTATTTGTTCTATGCTTTAATTTCAGAGTACATTGAGACATTAAACTGCATACATTTCAATAAAAACTGGAAAAATAAGGTGTTCTAAAACTTTTCATATATTATAGGCTAGGATGGCTTAGATATTAAAAATATCTTATTGACACTCACATATTAGATTTTAGTTGTAAGTTCTTAATGAAGTGTCATTAAAATGCATTCCTCTTTGAAAGAAGATTGTGAAATTAAGAAATGGGATTGGTCTCACTTTGTCCTGTGCGTCTCATATTGAATAGTCATTGTGATGTGCGTCACTGTGTCCTGTGCATCTCATATTGAATATGTGATAGTCAGCCTGTGTCCTGTGCATCTAGTATATGTGATAGTCATTGTGTCTCATATTGAATATGTGATAGTCATTGTGTCCTGTGCATCTCATATTGAATATGTGATAGTCATTGTGTCCTGTGCATCTCATATTGAATATGTGATAGTCATTGTGTCCTGTGCATCTCATATTGAATATGTGATAGTCACTGTGTCCTGTGCATCTCATATTGAATATGTGATATATATATATCTCATATTGAATATGTGATAGTCACTGTGTCCTGTGCATCTCATATTGAATATGTGATAGTCATTGTGTCCTGTGCATCTCATATTGAATATGTGATAGTCATTGTGTCCTGTGCATCTCATATTGAATATGTGATAGTCACTGTGTCCTGTGCATCTCATATTGAATGTATGATAGTCACTGTGTCCTGTGCATCTCATATTGAATATGTGATAGTCATTGTGTCCTGTGCATCTCATATTGAATATGTGATAGTCACTGTGTCCTGTGCATCTCATATTGAATATGTGATAGTCATTGTGTCCTGTGCATCTCATATGTGATATCTAGTCATGTGTGATATTAGTCACTGTGTCCTGTGCATCTCATATTGAATATGTGATAGTCGTTGTGTCCTGTGCATCTCATATTGAATATGTGATAGTCGTTGTGTCCTGTGCCTCTCATATTGAATATGTGATAGTCACTGTGTCCTGTGCATCTCATATTGAATATGTGATAGTCACTGTGTCCTGTGCATCTCATATTGAATATGTGATAGTCACATGTGTCCTGTGCATCTCATATTGAATATGTGATAGTCACTGTGTCCTGTGCATCTCATATTGAATATGTGATAGTCATTGTGTCCTGTGCATCTCATATTGAATATGTGATAGTCACTGTGTCCTGTGCATCTCATATTGAATATGTGATAGTCACTGTGTCCTGTGCATCTCATATTGAATATGTGATAGTCATTGTGTCCTGTGCATCTCATATTGAATATGTGATAGTCATTGTGTCCTGTGCATCTCATATTGAATATGTGATAGTCACTGTGTCCATATTGAATATGTGATAGTCATTGTGCATCTCATATTGAATATGTGATAGTCACTGTGTCCTGTGCATCTCATATTGAATATGTGATAGTCACTGTGTCCTGTGCATCTCATATTGAATATGTGATAGCTGTGTCCTGTGCATCTCATATTGAATATGTGATAGTCACTGTGTCCTGTGCATCTCATATTGAATATGTGATAGTCACTGTGTCCTGTGCATCTCATATTGAATATGTGATAGTCATGTGTCCTGTGCATCTCATATTGAATATGTGATAGTCACTGTGTCCTGTGCATCTCATATTGAATATGTGATAGTCACTGTGTTGTGTCCTGTGCATCTCATATTGAATATGTGATAGTCACTGTGTCCTGTGCATCTCATATTGAATATGTGATAGTCACTGTGTCCTGTGCATCTCATATTGAATATGTGATAGTCACTGTGTCCTGTGCATCTCATATTGAATATGTGATAGTCACTGTGTCCTGTGCATCTCATATTGAATATGTGATAGTCACTGTGTCCTGTGCATCTCATATTGAATGTGTGATAGTCATTGTGTCCTGTGCATCTCATATTGAATATGTGATAGTCACTGTGTCCTGTGCATCTCATATTGAATATGTGATAGTCACTGTGTCCTGTGCATCTCATATTGAATATGTGATAGTCACTGTGTCCTGTGCATCTCATATTGAATATGTGATAGTCACTGTGTCCTGTGCATCTCATATTGAATATGTGATAGTCACTGTGTCCTGTGCATCTCATATTGAATATGTGATAGTCACTGTGTCCTGTGCATCTCATATTGAATATGTGATAGTCATTGTGTCCTGTGCATCTCATATTGAATATGTGATAGTCATTGTGTCCTGTGCATCTCATATTGAATATGTGATAGTCACTGTGTCCTGTGCATCTCATATTGAATATGTGATAGTCACTGTGTCCTGTGCATCTCATATTGAATATGTGATAGTCACTGTGTCCTGTGCATCTCATATTGAATATGTGATAGTCATTGTGTCCTGTGCATCTCATATTGAATATGTGATAGTCATTGTGTCCTGTGCATCTCATATTGAATATGTGTGTTGTGTCCTGTGCATCTCATATTGAATATGTGATAGTCACTGTGTCCTGTGCATCTCATATTGAATATGTGATAGTCACTGTGTCCTGTGCATCTCATATTGAATATGTGATAGTCACTGTGTCCTGTGCATCTCATATTGAATATGTGATAGTCATTGTGTCCTGTGCATCTCATATTGAATATGTGATAGTCATTGTGTCCTGTGCATCTCATTAATATTGTGTCCTGTGATAGTCATTGTGTCCTGTGCATCTCTCATATTCATGTGTAATTGTGGTGTGCATCACAGAACTGTAAACCCACAAGAGATCTACAACATGACAGTCCAGACACAGCAAAATGTGATAATCAATGTGTCCTGTGCCGCCCGCATTATCATTAAGGTGAACTGCACCACTGCTAACCATAAAATCAAACATCAGCCACTACTTTCTGCTGTCTTGTAATCCACAGTAACAGCTGACCTGCTCCCTTGCAGTGTTTATAGTTAAGAATAAACACGCTCATTAACATTTACATTACTATCAGTGACACATACACGTCGAGTATAACTTATAACCTCTCAGTGCACAGGACACTAAGATAACTTTAGACACTCTATACACCCCTACAAATGGGCATTCTTATTTGTGCAAATAATTGTACATGTGAAATGCGGGTTTCCATGCGGAACTGGGTGTGGATTTTCCCGTGTGTTTCGTCATTCACACGAGTAAATGAGATTTACCCTATCCCTCTCTTTGGCCGTTTTTTTCGGCCACAAACCTGATTTACACGAGTAATTCTCCCAAACGCGCACACGCGTCGCCACTTCCCGTGTAAATTGCCCCGCATGGAAGCCCATGAGTGTCAATGCTGTTTATTTATTCATTGTGTTTATATGTCTCGTTGCTTTGTTGTCGCTGTATTTACCCGGCGAAGGAAGCGTTTGTCCCGGATAACCACTCCCGTGATGAGCGGCGCTGCCATGACAACCTATCAAATCACCCGCACGGCTCCTATACTTTAGAGCGCGTCAGGAACGTTTTATTGTTTCCACAAAATAACATCAATAAGATTGAGCTGAGCTGCCAGTGTGTAATAAACAAACCCTCAAATATCAGAGAATAGATACAGAGACAAGCCGTGGCACCAGCAAGAGGGGACAATGAAAGCGCCAGTTACACTTTAAATACATAAATAAATAAACAACTTTAAATACATGTGGGTATATTTTAATTTAAAAAATATATACCTTCATAATTCTGAGTATTTATCTAAATAATATTAAAGTGCTAAGTAATGTTGCTTTATATAACATTAATGGATAGAAATCATCTATTCTAATCAAACAGTTTTAAATAAATAAATATGGCAGTTAGTATGCATTTTGAGTATGAGCTACCAAAACGTATTTTTGTTTCATATGGTTATTAATGTATTTATTTGATTAAACTTTAATCGAGGCTTTCATTTTATCTTCTTGAAGTCACCACAGCGCCTCGCGCCGCTCGGAACTTTCGCATTTTTAAATCCTAACGGTCTCTGCTCAGCTGAGTGGAACGTTCAGGAGCCGGTTGCCTAGCAGCGTCTCCCCCTCTTCTCTGCCCCGCCCTCTCTCCCTCTCTCGCTGCACAGGCTGGGAGTTCAGATTTAGCTTCGTTATATTATAGAGCGCAATTCTTTACTAACTTTTACAAATGAGCTGATTAGAGGCTTCGTGTTTTCAAGATGGTTCAGGTGCAGTCCGGGCAGACTGACTGGAGCATCATTACAGTATACCGCACTGCGCTCGGCTTTGTGTGGGGGTGTCATGGCCAATGTTGCCCCCCTGCCAGATTTCTCCCCCCCTGTCCTGTGTCATGTCAGCGTGCTGTTGCTCTGCGCGTCGCTGCTTTTGCTCCACTCGTCTTGACTCTTGGAGTTCATTGACGCCTCATACAATTGTCTACACAGCGAAACGAAACTGCATCAAACAATTGATCTTTCTACAGTAGAAATGTGTAATACTGTGGGGGGTTTTGGCCCTCAGAAAAATACATTTATCAATAGATATGGATCAATTGAGAGCAGTATATCAATACCTCAGCACGAGTATCCTGAAAAAAACATCAAAGAACAGAATCGGGGTATCAGAGGGAAAGCCAGTACAGTCGCTTTGAAAGGTAAACAAATATATATTGAAAAATTATCTGAATACAAGTTATTGAAGTCGTCTCATATTTTTGAAGACGTACATAGACATTTAAATAAATGATAACGCGCGCGCACACACACACACACACACACACACACACACACACACACACACACACACACACACACACACACACACACACACATACACACACACACACACTCACATACACACACACACGCACAAGCACACACACACACACACACACACACACACACACACACACACACACACACACACACATACACACACACACACAGACACACACTGCACACACACACACACATTTGTGACACATATTCAGACCCCTGACCAATTCTCATTTACAATTACAAATGGTACATTGATTGATATTTTCTAAACACTGAAACTCAGAATCAGTTATTGTTGACATTGGTGGGAAATAGTGGTAAAAAACTGAAATAGCTTGCATAAGTATTCAACCCCTGTGCTGTGGAAGCTTAGTTTGCACCGATGAAAGAAATTGCCCTAACGAGGACACAATTACCTTACCATTGGCCTCCACCTGTGAACCATTAAACATGTCACATTTTCTGGATAAAAACCCCATGAATGATCATTGGTAGACCTGTTGATTTGGAGAAATATTGTAGATGCTTTAGCACTTAAATTTGATTATTTCTAATCTTTCATTTTTAATTGGTACAGTGTTTGTTTCTGAGCTGCTGAATTATTTCCTGATTTGAAGCTATTTATACATGCACCCAGGCACTGCCAAGAAAAGGCCGTCCCTCAAAATCAGCGCTCAAACAAGAAGGAGATATGTATAGAGAATATACATATATATATATATATATATGATATATATATAGTTCAGTGGCTTGCAAAAGTATTGCAGTATTCAGACCCCTGACCAATTCTCTCATATTACTGAATTACAAATGGTACATTGAAATTTCATTCTGTTTGATATTTTATTTTTAAACACTGAAACTCAGAATCAATTATTGTAAGGTGACATTGGTTTTATGTTGGGAAATATTTTTAAGAAAAATAAAAAACTGAAATATCTTGCTTGCATAAGTATTCAACCCCTGTGCTGTGGAAGCTCCCAGTTTGCACCGATGAAAGAAATTGCCCTAACGAGGACACAATTACCTTACCATTGGCCTCCACCTGTGAACCATTAAAGTTGCTGTCACATTTTCTGGATAAAAACCCCACTGTTGAAGGATCATTGGTAAGGCTGTGAATCTGAAGGAAAATGAAGACCAAAGAGCATTCTACAGAAGTTAGAGATAAAGTAATACAAATGCATAGATTAGGGAAAGGGTACAAAATAATATCCAAGTGTTTGGATATCCCAGTGAGCACAGTTGGATCAATAATCAGGAAGTGGAAGCTGCATCACACCACCCAGGTACTGCCAAGAAAAGGCCGTCCCTCAAAACAGGGCTCAAACAAGAAGGAGACTTGTGAGAGAAGCCACAGAGAGGCCAACAATCACTTTGAAGGAGCTACAGAGTTCAGTGGCTGGGAGTGGAGTAATGGTGCACCAGTCAACCATATCAAGAGCTCTGCATAACACTGGCCTGTATGGGAGGGTGGCAAGAAAGAAGCTGTTACTCAAAAAGTACCATCTGAAAGCATGTCTGGAGTTTTCGTGTGAGACTTTTTTTATGTGTGGAGTTTTTCAGAAAGCATGAGAGTGACCCAGCTGCGATGTGGGAAAAGGTTTTGTGGTCAGATGAAACCAAGATAGAGCTTTTTGGCCAAAACTCAAAGCACTATGTGTGGCGCAAACCTAACACTGCCCATGCCTCAAAGACACACCATCCCTAGAGTGAAGTAACAGCACGAGGTGGCAGCATCATGTTGTGGGGATGCTTCTCATCAGCAGGGACTGGGCATCTTGTTACAATTGAAGGAAAGATCTGGTAATGTTAGAAAGCTAGCTTAATGTTTACATAAAAAAGGTTAAAATCGGGTATCGGGTTTTAGCGCAGTTTGGCTTTGTTAGTTCATTTTTGGAGGGGGGGGCTGTGCCTCACCAGTTTTCCAAGCCACGAGTTGCCACTGCCTGTGAATAACACCATCGTGCTGCAGAAAATTAACGTTACCCGATTTATGTCAAGAGCTTCGTTTCACATTTATTCCCAGCAAACATGACTGTGAAGAAAGCCAGTTCCTGCAAATGGGCTGCTGTGGGACTTGCTGTGCTGTGGATCCTCTCAGTGTCCGTCGCCCTGGGTGTGATCTGTGAGTACTGAACCCTTATGAGAAAGAGGAGACTTTGCAGTAACTGCTGATATGGGTCAAAACATATGAAAGAAATAAGCGCCTGCTTTCCAGTAATTTAGTTCTACCGTCACAATGTACCGGGCTTGATATTCAGCTTCCTCATCTTCCTGGGGGAAGTGGTTTTGGCGGAGTAGCTGTGACAGGATAGTGTCACTGCCCAGGATGTTACCAGCAGCAATTAGAGACTCAGAGACAATTAGCATCAATGACCTGTGATTGCTGGCAGGGATAGATTTAACCCCATCCCTGCCAGCCTTACACTCCCCCACACAGGTTACTTAAGGGGCAGGGCTGGTGCACTTCCACAGTATCCTACTACAAGGATTCCCAACCCCGGTCCTGGGGACCCTCTGTGTGTGGCTGCTGGTTTGCATTCCAACTGACCTCTCAATTACTTAACTAAACCCTTCATTGAACTGATAATTTGCTTAATTAGACATTTTTACTTGTTTTCAGATCTTAAACAGTTGCAGTTCAAGTTACTTATAAAATATTATAGCTAACTTGAAATCTGCAGCTGTTTAAGATCTGAAAACAAGTAAAAATGTCTAATTAAGCAAATTATCAGTTCAATTAAGGGTTTAATTAAGTAATTGAGAACTCAGTTGGAAAGAAAACCAGCAGCCACACACAGGGGGTCCCCAGGACCAAGATTAGGAAACCCTGGCCTACTACACTTCTATGGTCAAAAGTTTTGCACCTCCCTATAGAATGAATACATTTTGCTTCATGAAGTTGAATAAAAGCTGCTGAATAATGTTACGTTAACATATTGAATTACACACTGCTTTGTAGTTTTTCATATACTTAACGAAAAACTGAAATACTGCACTATTATGGCTTCTGGTATAGACGTTTTTTGCAACATTATTAGTAGCTTCTTTGATTACATGATGTTAAATAAAAGATATAAATTATGTTTATTTTTTTTTTATGTCTCAATCATTAACCCTTTGCAGTCCATTCATTCAGCGCTTTTCAGGAGCGTCAAGTCCAGTTTATTTTACACACGCTGTTTAAAATATTTTTTTCAGAGTAAAACAGGTTTAAAAGGCATTGAATTGCAAAAGGACAGTACTGTATCTCCAGCCAAGCCCCACCCCTTGATCACTGTATTTTTCACATACCTCTTTATAGAGGTGCATACTGATTAATCCTCTCCTGATCACTCGTTTTATCACCAAACTCCTCAATAACGCGATCCAAGTCATTATTTTATTAGTATAACATCTCAAAAAGCTCTGCAAGTGTCTGTGATATTCTTTGAGTGCTGGATGCAGAAGCAGCTACCTCCTTTGTTATGGCCGTGTTATCTCTGTAATGCATGGGGCTATCAGATACGCCCTTTTTATTTTCGGTTTCATTCAGCGCCTATTGGTCTCACTCGGCCATTGAAAGGTTTTCTTGGCTTTTTCTGGGGAAAAACTGACTAGAGACCTGTGCTTTATGTCTTTTTGATGATGTCGGACAGGGTCCGACATTGGACTGGAAAGGGAAAATTGTAATGTCGGACCTGGTCCGACACAGGACCGCAAAGGGTTAAAGTCGAGGTGATGATAAACTTTTGGCCAGAGCTGTGTGATAAAAAAGAAGCTGTTTGGTTTTAATCTTGTTTCTCAGTTCACAGGAATGCAGAGTATGCCAGCCTCTTTCAAAAGTATTCTGACCTGCAGAATCAACTGAAGAACTCTACAGACATGACAGGTAAACTGCACAGCTGGTAAATATCCCACAGCTAACACCACATGTGACAGGATAGCGTCACGGCCCAGGATGTTACCAGCAGCAATTAGAGACTCAGAGACAGAAGCTGCAGTTTAGCGATGTTGAAAACAATTATTAAATAAACAAAAACTAACAAAACACAGGAACAAATAAACAGGCACAAGGGCCAAAACAAAAGTTTAAAACAAAATAAACAAAATACACAAATATATAAAAATTCTTGTCAAGCTGGGTATTCACCTTCACTGAACACACAGCAACATACAGATCGAAAACTCACCAAACTCCCTCCACCAATCAAAGGATTTCTCCTTCCTCATATGTATGTGGCCACTCCCCAATTAGCATCAATTACCTAACTGGGGAATGGCCACACCTGTGCTGGCAGGGATAGGTTTTAATCTTGTTTCTTAGTTCACAGGAATGCAGAGTATGCCAGCCTCTTTCAAAAGTATTCTGACCTGCAGAATCACCTGAAGAACTATACAGACATGACAGAAAACTGCTCAGCTGGTAAATATTCATATCTTACATGTATTAGTGTTTCTGTACTAACATCCCTGTGTGAGAAGCTGCTTATATGAACATCTTTCTGTTTCCACTGCGATCACAAAATGAATCACTTACATCTCAAAAGGAAAATAATGCAGGTTAAATCTACATCAGTGACCAAAATTTACATGCAGCACTCTATTGAGCAGAGCTGTATTGAAATGTATTCATTAACACAGTGTATTGTATAGATCTCTCATTGAGCAGAGCTGTATTGAAATGTATTCATTAACACAGTATACTGTATAGATCTTCATTGAGCAGAGCTGTATTGAAATGTATTCATTAACACAGTATATTGTATAGATCTCTCATTGAGCAGAGCTGTATTGAAATGTATTCATTAACACAGTATATTGTATAGATCTCTCATTGAGCAGAGCTGTATTGAAATGTATTCATTAACACAGTATATTGTATAGATCTCTCATTGAGCAGAGCTGTATTGAAATGTATTCATTAACACAGTATATTGTATAGATCTCTCATTGAGCAGAGCTGTATTGAAATGTATTCATTAACACAGTGTATTGTATAGATCTCTCATTGAGCATTGAAATGTATTCATTAACACAGTATATTGTAAGATCTCTATTGAGCATTGAAATGTATTTCATTAACACAGTATATTGTATAGATCTCTCATTGAGCAGAGCTGTATTGAAATGTATTCATTAACACAGTATATTGTATAGATCTCTCATTGAGCAGAGCTGTATTGAAAATGTAACATTCATTAACATTGAAATGAATATTGTATAGATCTCTCATTGAGCAGAGCTGTATTGAAATGTATTCATTATATTGTATAGATCTCTCATTGAGCAGAGCTGTATTGAAATGTATTCATTAACACAGTATATTGTATAGATCTCTCATTGAGCAGAGCTGTATTGAAATGTATTCATTAACACAGTATATTGTATAGATCTCTCATTGAGCAGAGCTGTATTGAAATGTATTCATTAACACAGTATATTGTATAGATCTCTCATTGAGCAGAGCTGTATTGAAATGTATTCATTAACACAGTATATTGTATAGATCTCTCATTGAGCAGAGCTGTATTGAAATGTATTCATTAACACAGTTTATTGTATAGATCTCTCATTGAGCAGAGCTGTATTGAAATGTGTATTTGAAATGTATCTCATTAACACAGTATATTGTATAGATCTCTCATTGAGCAGAGCTGTATTGAAATGTATTCATCTCTCATTGAGCAGAGCTGTATTGAAATGTATTCCCCACAGTGTATTGTATAGATCTCTCATTGAGCAGAGCTGTATTGAATGTATTCATTAACACAGTATATTGTATAGATCTCTCATTGAGCAGAGCTGTATTGAAATGTATTCATTAACACAGTATATTGTATAGATCTCTCATTGAGCAGAGCTGTATTGAAATGTATTTTATTGTATAGATCTCTCATTGAGCAGAGCTGTATTGAAATGTATTCATTAACACAGTATATTGTATAGATCTCTCATTGAGCAGAGCTGTATTGAAATGTATTCATTAACACAGTTTAATCTCTCATTGAGCAGAGCTGTATTGAAATGTATTCATTAACACAGTATATTGTATAGATCTCTCATTGAGCAGAGCTGTATTGAAATGTATTCATTAACACAGTATATTGTATAGATCTCTCATTGAGCAGAGCTGTATTGAAATGTATTCATTAACACAGTATATTGTATAGATCTCTCATTGAGCAGAGCTGTATTGAAATGTATTCATTAACACAGTATATTGTATAGATCTCTCATTGAGCAGAGCTGTATTGAAATGTATTCATTAACACAGTATATTGTATAGATCTCTCATTGAGCAGAGCTGTATTGAAATGTATTCATTAACACAGTATATTGTATAGATCTCTCATTGAGCAGAGCTGTATTGAAATGTATTCATTAACACAGATCTCTCATTGAGCAGAGCTGTATTGAAATGTATTCATTAACACAGTATATTGTATAGATCTCTCATTGAGCAGAGCTGTATTGAAATGTATTCATTAACACAGTATATTGTATAGATCTCTCATTGAGCAGAGCTGTATTGAAATGTATTCATTAACACAGTATATTGTATAGATCTCTCATTGAGCAGAGCTGTATTGAAATGTATTCATATGTATTGTCATCTCTCATTGAGATCTCTCAGAGCAGAGCTATTGAAATGTATTCATTAACACAGTGTATTGTATAGATCTCTCATTGAGCAGAGCTGTATTGAAATGTATTCATTAACACAGTATATTGTATAGATCTCTCATTGAGCAGAGCTGTATTGAAATGTATTCATTAACAATATTGTATAGATCTCTCATTGAGCAGAGCTGTATTGAAATGTATTCATTAACACAGTATATTGTATAGATCTCTCATTGAGCAGAGCTGTATTGAAATGTATTCATTAACACAGTATATTGTATAGATCTCTCATTGAGCAGAGCTGTATTGAAATGTATTCATTAACACAGTATATTGTATAGATCTCTCATTGAGCAGAGCTGTATTGAAATGTATTCATTAACACAGTATATTGTATAGATCTCTCATTGAGCAGAGCTGTATTGAAATGTATTCATTAACACAGTATATTGTATAGATCTCTCATTGAGCAGAGCTGTATTGAAATGTATTCATTAACACAGTATATTGTATAGATCTCTCATTGAGCAGAGCTGTATTGAAATGTATTCATTAACACAGTTGTATTGTATAGATCTCTCATTGAGCAGAGCTGTATTGAAATGTATTCATTAACACAGTATATTGTATAGATCTCTCATTGAGCAGAGCTGTATTGAAATGTATTCATTAACACAGTATATTGTATAGATCTCTCATTGAGCAGAGCTGTATTGAAATGTATTCATTAACACAGTATATTGTATAGATCTCTCATTGAGCAGAGCTGTATTGAAATGTATTCATTAACACAGTATATTGTATAGATCTCTCATTGAGCAGAGCTGTATTGAAATGTATTCATTAACACAGTATTTATTGTATAGATCTCTCATTGAGCAGAGCATTGAAATGCAGTGTATTGTATAGATCTCTCATTGAGCAGAGCTGTATTGAAATGTATTCATTAACACAGTATATTGTATAGATCTCTCATTGAGCAGAGCTGTATTGAAATGTATTCATTAACACAGTATATTGTATAGATCTCTCATTGAGCAGAGCTGTATTGAAATGTATTCATTAACACAGTATATTGTATAGATCTCTCATTGAGCAGAGCTGTATTGAAATGTATTCATTAACACAGTATATTGTATAGATCTCTCATTGAGCAGAGCTGTATTGAAATGTATTCATTAACACAGTATATTGTATAGATCTCTCATTGAGCAGAGCTGTATTGAAATGTATTCATTAACACAGTATAACACAGTATATTGTATAGATCTCTCATTGAGCAGAGCTGTATTGAAATGTATTCATTAACACAGTATATTGTATAGATCTCTCATTGAGCAGAGCTGTATTGAAATGTATTCATTAACACAGTATATTGTATAGATCTCTCATTGAGCAGAGCTGTATTGAAATGTATTCATTAACACAGTATATTGTATAGATCTCTCATTGAGCAGAGCTGTATTGAAATGTATTCATTAACACAGTATATTGTATAGATCTCTCATTGAGCAGAGCTGTATTGAAATGTATTCATTAACACAGTATATTGTATAGATCTCTCATTGAGCAGAGCTGTATTGAAATGTATTCATTAACACAGTATATTGTATAGATCTCTCATTGAGCAGAGCTGTATTGAAATGTATTCATTAACACATTGTATCTCTCATTATTGTATAGATCTCTCTCATTGAGCAGAGCTGTATTGAAATGTATTCATTAACACATCTTCATTGAGCAGCTGTATTGAAATGTATTCATTAACACAGTATATTGTATAGATCTCTCATTGAGCAGAGCTGTATTGAAATGTATTCATTAGCAGAGCAGTATTCATTATATTGTATAGATCTCTCATTGAGCAGAGCTGTATTGAAATGTATTCATTAACACAGTATATTGTATAGATCTCTCATTGAGCAGAGCTGTATTGAAATGTATTCATTAACACAGTTTATTGTATAGATCTCTCATTGAGCAGAAAGCAGTATATTGTATAGATCTCTCATTGAGCAGAGTATTGAAATGTATTCATTAACACAGTATATTGTATAGATCTCTCATTGAGCAGAGCTGTATTGAAATGTATTCATTAACACAGTTTATTGTATAGATCTCTCATTGAGCAGAGCTGTATTGAAATGTATTCATTAACACAGTGTATTGTATAGATCTCTCATTGAGCAGAGCTGTATTGAAATGTATTCATTAACACAGTATATTGTATAGATCTCTCATTGAGCAGAGCTGTATTTGAAATGTATTCATTAACACATGTATATTGTATAGATCTCTCATTGAGCAGAGCTGTATCTCTCATTGATCTCTCATTGAGCTGTATTGAAATGTATTCATTAACACAGTGTATTGTATGATCTCTCATTGAGCAGAGCTGTATTGAAATGTATTCATTAACACAGTTTATTGTATAGATCTCTCATTGAGCAGAGCTGTATTGAAATGTATTCATTAACACAGTGTATTGTATAGATCTCTCATTGAGCAGAGCTGTATTGAAATGTATTCATTAACACAGTATATTGTATATCTCTCATTAGCAGAGTATTGAAATGTATTCATTAACACAGTATATTGTATAGATCTCTCATTGAGCAGAGCTGTATTGAAATGTATTCATTAACACAGTATATTGTATAGATCTCTCATTGAGCAGAGCTGTATTGAAATGTATTCATTAACACAGTATATTGTATAGATCTCTCATTGAGCAGAGCTGTATTGAAATGTATTCATTAACACAGTATATTGTATAGATCTCTATTTGAGCAGAGCAGTTTTGAAATGTACTCATTAACACAGTATATTGTATAGATCTCTCATTGAGCAGAGCTGTATTGAAATGTATTCATTAACACAGTGTATTGTATAGATCTCTCATTGAGCAGAGCTGTATTTGAAATGTATTCATTAACACAGTATATTGTATAGATCTCTCATTGAGCAGAGCTGTATTGAAATGTATTCATTAACACAGTATATTGTATAGATCTCTCATTGAGCAGAGCTGTATTGAAATGTATTCATTCATCTCTCATTGAGCAGAGCTGTATTGAAATGTATTCATTAACACAGTGTATTGTATAGATCTCTCATTGTATAGATCTCTCATTGAGCAGAGCTGTATTGAAATGTATTCATTAACACAGTATATTGTATAGATCTCTCATTGAGCAGAGCTGTATTGAAATGTATTCATTAACACAGTATATTGTATAGATCTCTCATTGAGCAGAGCTGTATTGAAATGTATTCATTAACACAGTATATTGTATAGATCTCTCATTGAGCAGAGCTGTATTGAAATGTATTCATTAACACAGTATATTGTATAGATCTCTCATTGAGCAGAGCTGTATTGAAATGTATTCATTAACACAGTATATTGTATAGATCTCTCATTGAGCAGAGCTGTATTGAAATGTATTCATTAACACAGTATATTGTATAGATCTCTCATTGAGCAGAGCTGTATTGAAATGTATTCATTAACACAGTATTATTGTATAGATCTCTCATTGAGCAGAGCTGTATTGAAATGTATTCATTAACACAGTATATTGTATAGATCTCTCATTGAGCAGAGCTGTATTGAAATGTATTCATTAACACAGTATATTGTATAGATCTCTCATTGAGCAGAGCTGTATTGAAATGTATTCATTAACACAGTATATTGTATAGATCTCTCATTGAGCAGAGCTGTATTGAAATGTATTCATTAACACAGTATATTGTATAGATCTCTCATTGAGCAGAGCTGTATTGAAATGTATTCATTAACACAGTGTATTGTATAGATCTCTCATTGAGCAGAGCTGTATTGAAATGTATTCAGTAACACAGTGTATTGTATAGATCTCTCATTGAGCAGAGCTGTATTGAAATCGTCTTTCTTTCTCTGTTCTAGTGTGGAAGTGGATCCTCGGTGCTGCAGGTACTGTTCTCACTAAACCAAATAACTAGTATGGCAAAAGATACCATCTTATCAGAATATTCTACTATAATAAAGCAGTGGACTCACACCAGCCAGTGTCTGGAAATGAGGCTTTGAGCAGTGTGTGAAAATCAATCAGGACACAATGTAAAACGTTAGCTTACCTGCCGTAAACCTGGTTCCCTGAAAGAGAAGATGGCCATCAAACATCGTTATGGGATACACTCCTGCCTATTGGTAGGTGTCACTGAGCTCCTATTTCAAAGCTGCCAATAGGCCCCTCCCCTCAGTGACCTCCTCGGTCCCGCCTCCCGAGGGTACTTTACTGTCACGCAGGGGGAGGAACATCCTCTTTCACGACAAAACCGTGATGTCGACCGAAGTGACCCCGCGGTTGGTGGCCATCTTCTCTTCCAGGGAACCAGGTTTACGGCAGGTAAACTGACGTTCCCTTTCAATTCGAAGATGGCCACCAAAACATTGTTATGGGAAACGTGTACCAGAGCCATTGCGAGGGAAGAAAGAACAGCAGCATATGAGGGACGCTAAGTCCTGCCTGACCAAGGTCAGCGGTGTGAGCGCTCAACCTCGAGGACCCTACTGTCCACAGAGGGCAAAGAGGGATCTATCACATTCAGGCGGTAGAACCTGGTAAAGGTATGTGGGGTAGCCCAGCTAGCCGCATCACAAATTTCAG
>NC_054580.1:565337-607788 GCF_017654505.1 Polyodon spathula | reverse complement strand
AATGATCACATTATTATTTCAGCATCTTGAAGACTGGAGTGGAGACAGCAAGTCTGTGTACAGAAGGTGCTGCTTTTATCATGCTTGTATTTTATTCATTATTCTGCTTAAATAAACCATTCATGCCGCTCTCATTGTTTTCAGTGGAGTCGTGTGCAGTCTGTCTGGATGGATGGAGGAAGGGATACAATGGAAGCTGTTATTTCTTATCCACTGAGTGGAACTCCTGGGACTTTGCTAACGAGTCCTGTTCCAAACTCGGGGCTCATCTTGCTGTGATTGAGAACAAGGAGGAGCTGGTAAGAGTCACAGAGAGCTTTCTAATTACAGACACTCGGAGTTCAATTCTACAGAACCGCTAAAGGGAAATCATAATAAAATAATGAATAAATAACATTTTTATATCAAGATCACAAGATAATTTATCTCAGGATCTGGAGAAAACAGAAGTCAATATATTAAGACTGTTTTATTTTTATGACATCCCTTTGGGTTCTGTACAATTCACAGAGATGGGTTCATATTTTTCTTGTTTCCAAACAAGAAAAGCAGCTTGTTAACCATTGGCTATTTGAAAGCTCAGTGACTGGGGCTAAACCTTTCCCACTACATATCATGAAATACAAACACATTAATAACGATATGTACAAGAATGAAGACAAATAATATTAGAATACTAGAGCGAGGGCCATAGTCTGTGTGGGGCCCTATTATCCCAATTTAAAGAAAGCCGCCCACACATATCAATAAAACAGCAGCTACTGCTTACCTTCAGTAATGAAGCAAGCAGAACCACACTGCATGTGTGCCGTCATTTCTAAGAGAAATGAAAACTGTTTCCAAACGTTATCCTTTTTATATAAATCTAAAATTAGATCTGACTGATCTGCTTATCAAATTCACGTGTAACTTTTCACATTTGGATGCATTCAGCTGCAGATTTGAGTGCTCTTTCATTTTTGCTGGGTAAATTACTGTACATGAAAACAATATGCCAAGCAAAACACAATCATGTATTTTTTTTCTGAATATTTTAGGCAAGGGGCTTTATTTTATTTTAAAGCACGCAGTATTTACGAGTGTAGCCGACTTCCACACATTTCATTTGTTACAGATACCTATTCAGAGCGTTGGTGTGGTGGTCCTTCTTTATACACACAGTCTCTACTTCATTATCTATCAGTAGTACTCACTTTATGAACAGACTCCAAAAAAACTAAAATATGAGGCTGCCCTGCCCTGCCCTGCCCTGCCCTGCCCTGCCCTGCCCTGCCCTGTCCTGCACTGTCTTGGTTTTTTTCAGTAGAATTTAGGAGGGACAGGCTATTGATTATCACACAGCTAACACTTTGATGTTGCATTTTTTAATTCTTATGTCCATTGTTGCGATGCTGTGCTGCTAGTTTAAGTGCTTTTTGTCCTCTGATTGTAGGCTACTTTACTTTGTTAAATGTTAAGTGAAAATAAACCCGCACCCTTATTAATGCACGTTATGGCAGCACACAGACCCAGTACACGCACATAAGGAAACACGTCCGCTTTCTCAGTCAGTGCAAACAGCACATTGGGAAGCAGAAATCAAGAGATGATTATTGTGAAGAGTCTGAATCGGATTCATTTCAAGATGTCATATACACAGTTTGACGCACGCAGGGGCCCTTGGGGGTGGGGCCCTAGGCTGCCGCCTTGCATGCCTTGCCCTAAGGCCGGCCCTGGTGATTGCAGTGACGGCGGTTTCTTACAGATGGACTGACCCAAGTTTCTGTAGTGTCATTGAACCCATAAAGACAAAATATATACAACTGGAAGTTTATAAACATTCATTCAGATGATGTTGATGTTCTGGAAACACAGGGTTTTTGGTGTTTTTCACATTTGAATATTACATTCCCCCCATGACTTCTTTTGGATCAGTCCATCTGCATTCCTATTAGCGCTTGCCATTCCACTCGCTGACCACAAGAGGTCGCTCTAATATATACAGATTATGCATCATTACAATGGATACGCTGGTGAAACTGCAACCCTGCCACACTTACAGTTATTGAAGATAAAATAAAAACACAAGCGACCTGTAAAGATAACTGAGAAAAGCCCTTGTAAGAGTGTCCATTGCTTCACATGTTTCAATAGATTCTTGTCTATCTCTACAGGACACCATACACAGAGCTATAACTGGATACAGTTACTGGATTGGACTGCGTAGAAAAGATCCTCACTGGCTTTGGGTTGATGGCACTCAGCTTGATGAGAAGTGAGTCTCCTCTTTGTGTTTTTATTACTTCACAGGATACTGAATGAACTACATGACTGGAATTTCTCAGATGAAAAACATCACCTGCTTATTGTATTGCAACAAACCGCTGGTGCTGATGCTGCTTTCATTGTTTCTGGCAGGATTTCAGTTTCCAGACAATACCAAGAGTATCATTGTGCCTCTGTGTATGGAAGTGGTGTATATGCAGAGTCGTGTAACAGAGATTATCGCTGGATCTGTGAGCAGGATGCTGTGCGCTTCTGAGTGAATCCACAGACTCTTCACTTGAGGAACAGAGAAGATCTCATTGCAGAGCCTGAGTGTGAATGTTATGAATCCGCTGAGCAACTCGCTGCACTTCTACAGCTCCATTGAAGAGGAAACACAGAAAATTAGCAGCAGGGTTTAGAACAGGGTTTCCTTTTTAAAGAGCAAATCAAGACCTAACCGCTGTGTAAATGGTGCTAGTTTTTTAGATTTCAGAATATGTACATTTCTTCCAGTGTGGAAGCTACACTCCATCACAATATGCATTGGAAAGCTGTGTATTTCAAATATATGATCTATATAAAACCATCTACAGTAATAAAAACTGTAATAGAAATACATTTTTTTTGCGTGTGTGCTGGGCTTGTTTCCTGGTCACTAGTGCTGCTCTGTAGCCTGTTTGGAGAATGCGATTGGTACTGGATAGTACTATAGTGAGTCTGAACCTGGAATCAAGATACAAACTACAGGACTGTCCGCACAATGAAGGAGACTGCTGGGAATACAGCTGTGGCTGCAGGTTTAATGACAGTATGTCAAGCAGTCTGTTACCAGCCTTCCAAATCCTGGAAAACAAGAGCATTGAATGAATAAGGAATGGCATCTTGAAGCATTCCACAAACACCCTGTTGTGTTTTGAGCCAAGCTGGTTACTTACTGTTACTGTCTCTGGTGCTGGACTTCTCCTCACAATGTCTTTATCAATAGAATCCCCAGTGCTTTGAGATCTCTTCTTCTTCTTGCACTTTACCCTGGGTCATTCATCAAGTACTGTAGGGTGTGAAGCCCAGCCGATTGCCCTGGATTTACTGGTAGAAATGATCAGCCACTGAAGTCCTGGGAAACAAGTCCAGTGAATGAGTGGAGCTCTGGAGGAGAGCATGTTCCAATTAGCAATGCCCTGTACAGTCTGCACCACTATTGTAACACTCACAACCTCCTCTTTATCTCACTGATCTACAGAACTATTTATAGAGAGGGACAGCAGTAGTTCTGAGCCACACAGAGTTAAATGTGAAAAGACATTTCCTGTAGCCTCTGTCCAGTCCTGTAGAGTCCTCACTATAGTAGTCAGGACTTCCTGTCTAGCTTACTGCTCTACTGCACAAGCTATGGAGACAGACAGTATTTACACTGGGCTGCAGAAACCTTCTGAGGATGTCTACTCAACAGTAAACCAGCCCCAGGGCAAGAGAGCAGGAGAACAACATGGGGGTGAGTAGATCAGGTGACAGCTGACAAGACTGGACTGAAAACCACAGGGTTATTGTTGTACCCCATATCCATTATATTGGCTAGCATGAAAAGTAAGTTGTGTATGTAAAGTTTCTCTAAAACTGAGTTATTGTAGCGTGCAGAAGCTGTGCATTCTTCTGGCACACAGCAGTAATTTCTTGTATTACAATACAGGGAGTGAGATTCGGCTCGGGTTGAACCCGATCGTTTCACACTAGATATTTCTATCCCAGGGTAAACACAGTAGTGGAAGTAACAGTTATTGAGCTGTATGTCATTTCAATATTGGGAAAATATTTCACTAAAATGCAACACGGTTCTGTCTTTCTGTTTCTCTGTATATTTCAGTACGTACATGTTTATATATATAGTGCCCTGAAAAAGTATACACTGCAATAAACCTTTGATGCAACGATCGGTGTGATCGATTGTCTCTGATCATCTCTGCACTTCATTTTGCGACCCTACACTTGTGTAACCATCGAAAAGAGAAATCAGTGGTATCGCCCGTCCCTACTATAGAACACCCAAGCGTCGCCGACAGTGAGTGAGCGCACACTCGCGTATATATATATATATATATATTATATATAGATATATATATAGAGTGCCATGAAAAAGTATTTGCCCACTGTCTGATTTTCTGCATTTTTGCATATTTTTGACACTGAATGTTATCAGATCTTCAACCACAATCTAATATTACATAAAAGGGACCCAGAGTGAACAAATAACACAACAAATTGATACTTATTTATTTATTAAGAGAAAGTTATGTAACACCCAATGCCCCCTTAGACTCAATAACTGGTTACGCCACCTTTAGCAGCAATAACTGCAACCAAACGCTTCCTGTAGTTATTGATCAGTCTCTCACAGCGCCGTGGAGGAATTTTGGCCCACTCCTTCATGCAGAACTGCTTCAACTCAGTGACATTTGTGGGTTTTCAAGCAAAAACTGCTCGTTTCAGGTCCTGCCACAACATCTCAATGGGGTTTAGGTCTGGACTTTGACTAGGCCATTCCAAAACTTTAAATTTCTTCAGCCATTCTGATGTAGACTTGCTTGTGTGTTTCGGATCATTGTCTTGCTGCATGACCCGGCTGCGCTTCAGCTTCAGCTCACGGACGGATGGCCTGACATTCTCCTGTAGAATTCTCTGATACAGAGCAGAATTCATGGTTCCTTCAATGATGGCAAGTTGTCCAGGTCCTGCTGCAGCAAAGCATCCCCAAATCATGACACTAGCACCCCCATGCTTGACCGTTGGTATGAGGTTCTTACTGTGGAATGCAGTGTTTGGTTTTCGCCAGCCATAACGGGGCCCATGTTGGCCAAAAAGTTCCACTTTTTTTTCTGATCTTTAAAACAGAGTAGTGTTGACAAATTTGTCAAATTGAAAAAAGCGAGACGCTATCTATCCTCTTATTTTAGTTTACTCATGCTTATCTGTGTAAACATGCCATTTAAAAATATTTGCATTGCGTATTTTATATAAATTATTTAAAGAATAAGCGCAGCGTGCACAATTACTGCCTGAGACTTGACTTTATTAGAGAGCCTTCTCGTGAGATATCTATATATAGATAGATAGATAGATAGATAGATAGATATAGTCTCAAGAAGGCAGTGTTTAAGATTAGATCCTATGCTATAGTCAACGTGCCCGCAAACAGACAAGTAAGATTGTGTGTGTGTGTGTGTGTGCGTGTGCTTGTGCATGCGTGTGTGTGCCTCTGTGTGCATGTGTGTGTATGCATGTGTGTGTGTGTGTTCAATCCTAGTGCTCAGAGGTAACCCCTTTTCATTTTCTTTTGTTTAAAATATATTCCGATGCTGCAATAATTTTAATTTTCTCGTCAGAAGTCAATGTAAAGAGTGTGTAAACACAACACACTTCTCCTTTTCTGTGGTCAGTCAGCTCTGCGCTCATTTCTGAGAAGGGAATAAGTGTGTGTGGTTAGTGAGAGGAAGTGAAGGCAGGCAGGGTTTAAATTGAGCCTGAGTACTGGAATGCAGCCCTGCACCCCCTGTTAAACTGAGTACTGGAATGCAGCCCTGCACCCCCTGTTAAACTGAGTACTGGAATGCAGCCCTGCACCCCCTGTTAAACTGAGTACTGGAATGCAGTCCTGCACCCCCTGTTAAACTGAGTACTGGAATGCAGCCCTGCACCCCCTGTTAAACTGAGTACTGGAATGCAGCCCTGCACCCCCTGTTAAACTGAGTACTGGAATGCAGCCCTGCACCCCCTGTTAAACTGAGTACTGGAATGCAGCACCCCCTGTTAAACTGAGTACTGGAATGCAGCCCTGCACCCCCTGTTAAACTGAGTACTGGAATGCAGCCCTGCACCCCCTGTTAAACTGAGTACTGGAATGCAGCCCTGCACCCCCTGTTAAACTGAGTACTGGAATGCAGCCCTGCACCCCCTGTTAAACTGAGTTACCAGACTTGACACTTGACCGTTGTAACTTGAGACTTGGCAAAAATGACTTGATTACAGCTCTGTTATTACTAGCAGTAGCAGTAGCAGTAGCAGTAGTAGTATTAGTAGTATTTATTTCTTAGCAGACGCCCTTATCCAGGGTGACTTACAATTGTTACAAGTTATCACAGTAGAAAGCATCACATTAAAAAATATAATACAGATAAGAGCAGATATGATAGTACAATAAGATCAATTCAAGTAAGAGAAAAATAATAAAGCAATCAGTAAATTATAAGAGTGAATTCGACTAAAAGCAGAACTTGGCTCTCGCGATTCCTTATCCAATGCTGCCACCGTGTGGCCATTTAGTAGAACTGTTGGTTCAGATAAAACTACAAAAGATGTTTTATTTGAACACAGTTCAGTGACAAGTGGTTGCTGTGCCCTCTGCTGTTTACAATGGGTAGTACAGGTAGTGAAATGCCATTATTATTATTATTATTATTATTATTATTATTATTATTATTATTATTATTTATTTATCAATTTGTTTATTTCTTAGCATCACGTTGTATCACGTTGTAAACATTACACAATATCATAAGAACATAATAAAGTTTACAAACGAGAGGAGGCCATTCGGCCCATCTTGCTCGTTTGGTTGTTAGTAGCTTATTGATCCCAGAATCTCATCAAGCAACTTCTTGAAGGATCCCAGGGTGTCAGCTTCAACAACATTACTGGGGAGTTGATTCCAGACCCTCACAATTCTCTGTGTAAAAAAGTGCCTCCTATTTTCTGTTCTGAATGCCCCTTTGTCTAATCTCCATTTGTGACCCCTGGTCCTTGTTTCTTTTTTCAGGCTGAAAAAGTCCCTTGAGTCGACACTGTCAATACTTTTTAGAATTTTGAATGCTTGAATTAGGTTGCCACGTAGTCTTCTTTGTTCAAGACTGAACAGATTCAATTCTTTTAGCCTGTCTGCATATGACATGCCTTTTAAGCCCGGAATAATTCTGGTCGCTCTTCTTTCCACTCTTTCTAGAGCAGCAATATCTTTTTTATAGCGAGGTGACCAGAACTGAACACAATATTCAAGATGAAGTCTTACTAGTGCATTGTACAGTTTTAACATTACTTCCCTTGATTTAAATTCAACACTTTTCACAATGTATCCGAGCATCTTGTTGGCCTTTTTTATAGCTTCCCCACATTGTCTAGATGAAGACATTTCTGAGTCAACAAAACTCCTAGGTCTTTTTCATAGATTCCTTCTCCAATTTCAGTATCTCCCATATGATATTTATAATGTACATTTTTATTTCCTGCGTGCAGTACCTTACACTTTTCTCTATTAAATGTCATTTGCCATGTGTCTGCCCAGTTCTGAATCTTGTCTAGATCATTTTGAATGACCTTTGCTGCTGCAACAGTGTTTGCCACTCCTCCTACTTTTGTGTCGTCTGCAAATTTAACAAGTTTGCTTACTATACCAGAATCTAAATCATTAATGTAGATTAGGAATAGCAGAGTACCTAATACTGATCCCTGTGGTACATCGCTGGTTACCACACTCCATTCTGAGGTTTTTCCTCTAATCAGTACTTTCTGTTTTCTACATGTTAACCACTCCCTAATCCATGTACATGTGTTTCCTTGAATCCCAACTGCGTTCAGTTTGAGAATTAATCTTTTGTGCGGGACTTTGTCAAAAGCTTTCTGGAAATCTAAATAAACCATGTCATATGCTTTGCAATTATCCATTATCGATGTTGCATCCTCAAAAAAATCAAGCAAGTTAGTTAGACACGATCTCCCTTTCCTAAAACCATGTTGACTGTCTCCCAGGACCCTGTTACCATATAGGTAATTTTCCATTTTGGATCTTATTATAGTTTCCATAAGTTTGCATATAATAGAAGTCAGGCTTACTGGTCTGTAGTTACCTGGTTCAGTTTTGTTTCCCTTTTTGTGGATCGGTATTACGTTTGCAATTTTCCAGTCTGTCGGTACCACCCCTGTGTCAAGAGACTGCTGCATGATCTTGGTTAGCGGTTTGTAAATTACTTCTTTCATTTCTTTGAGTACTACTGGGAGGATCTCATCCGGCCCAGGGGATTTGTTTATTTTAAGCGCTCCTAGTCCCTTTAACACTTCTGCCTCAGTTATGCTAAAGTTATTTAAAACTGGATAGGAACTGGATGACATGTGGGGCATGTTGTCAGTATCTTCCTTTGTAAAAACTTGTGAAAAGTAATCATTTAATATATTTGCTATTTTTTTTTTCTTCCTCTACGATTTTGCCATTTGTATTTCTTAAACATTTAATCTCCTCTTTGAATGTTCTCTTGCTGTTGTAATATTGGAAAAACATTTTGGAATTGGTTTTAGCTCCCTTAGCAATGTTCATTTCTATTTCTCTCTTGGCCTTTCTAACTTCCTTTTTGACTTGCGTTTGCAGTTCTGTGTACTCTTTCTGTGTACTTTCTTTTTGGTCCTTTTTTAATGCTCTGTAAAGTGCCTTTTTTCGCTGAATATTTTTTTTTAATTGATCTATTAAACCATTTTGGCAATTTAGTTTTACATTTAGATTTGTCTACTTTAGGGATGTAATTGTTTTGCGCCTCTAGTACTACATTTTTGAAGAACAACCATCCTTCTTCTGTGGGTGTTTTCTCTATTTTACTCCAATCTACTTCTGTTAGTCTCTGTTTCATACCTTCATAGTTTGCTTTTCTAAAATTGTAAACCTTAGCTTTAGTCATTACTTTTGGGGTTTTAAAAAACACTTCAAATGAGACCATGTTGTGGTCTGAGTTTGCCAGTGGTTCTCTGACCTCTGTTTTAGTTATTCTGTCTTCGTTATTTGAAAAGACTAAATCAAGGCATGCCTCCCCTCTAGTCGGTGCCTTGACAAATTGTGTTAGGAAGCAGTCATTTGTCATTTCCACCATTTCAATTTCATCCTTTGTGCTCCCCACGGGTTTTCCCATTTTATATGGGGGAAGTTGAAATCCCCCATTAGTATGGCTTCTCCTTTGCTACATGCATTTCTAATGTCATTGTATAACAGATTATTTTGCTCACCGTCTGAATCTGGCGGTCTATAGCATGCTCCTATTATTATGCACTTTTAATTTTTGTCTGTTATTCTGACCCATATTGATTCGGCTTTGTTTTCTTTGTCCAGGTTTAACACCTGGGCTTCAAGACTGTTTCTTATGTATAGCGCTACCCCTCCTCCTCTTCTGTCCTGCCTGTCTTTCCTATACAGTGTATACCCACAAATATTATATTCGTCCCCATCACTCTCAGACAACCAAGTTTCTGTAACACCTATCACATCATAGTTACTTGTTAGTGCAGTAGCTTCAAGTTCTAGAATTTTGTTTCTGATACTTCTAGCATTTAGATAAATACATTTAATTGTTGTCTTACCTGAGTTGTTGTTCTTGTTTTGATGCGGTCTCCCTTCTGTTTTTTTTGTTGATTTCTCCCCCCTTCCTTTCTAGTTTAAATGCTTCTGAACCTGCTCGAGGATTTTTTCTCCAAGTAGACTGGTTCCCTTGTTATTTAAGTGCAGTCCGTCCCGTCTATACAGATAGTCCTCGTTGTAGAATGTGGTCCAATGATCAAGATAGGTGAGTCCTTCCCATGTGCACCACATCTTCAGCCATGCGTTTAGATTAATTATTTCCAGCTGTCTAAATGGTCCTTTGCAAAGTGCCGGTAGAATGCCAGAAAATACCACAGTTTTGGTTTTCTCTTTTAATTTCCTTCCTAGCTCTCTGAATTTGTTTTGCAGGGATTTTGGTCTGTCTCTTCCAATGTTGTTTGTACCAATGTGGACGACTACTACCGGGTCGTCTCCTGTTCGTTCTAGGAGCCTGTCCATGTTTTCAGTGATGTGCTTGACCGAGGCTCCCGGAAGGCAGCACACTGTTGTAGTAAGGGGGTCCAAACTGCGAATTGAACTTGCTGTGTTTCTCAATATGGAGTCCCCAACAATCATGACCTCCCTTCTTTTTGCTGTCTGGTCACCACTGTCAATGGGGTCCTGGATGTTGTTCCTTTCATTCTCTTGTTGTTGGTTCTGCTCATCAAAATTCTGAAGTGACTCAAATCTGTTGGTTGTTTTGATTTCTGGTGGTTGTGTTTGACGAAGTTTCTTTTTTTCCCTGCTTCTGCCTACCTGAACCCAGCTGTTCTGACCTTCTATCTCCCTGGTGGCTTTCAGTCGGTTAGGGGTGATGCACACTTCCATGAATTGTGGGTGTGCCATTTCCTCAAGATCCTGTTGCTGTCTCACTTCTTCCAGCTCCATTTCTAGCATACTTACTAGTTTATGCAAATCCTGGATCGCGCGACACTTGGTTTAGCTCCGTTGGGTTTTCTCGGATTTCCCACATCAAGCAGGTGTCACAGATTACTAGCTTGAAGACCATGTTGAGGGTTTTTTTTTTTTTGAAGTTTAGTTTCTTCTGCAGCTGTCAGCCTGCTTTCAAACTGCTTCTAAACTGCCCTGCACTTTTCCACGCCTGTACTTCTCCCACTCGCTGTCGCTTCCACTCGCTGTCGCTGGGAAGAATGCCTCTTTAAATGCGTTGTTCTGCTGTGCTGTTGGCTACTCCCCTTGCCCGTGTCTCAGAACGGCACTGAATTTGAATCAGCTTTTCCGAGTTTCAGCTTGTTTGTTATCAGAAAAACACACGCGGCTGTTTGACTTTGAGCTGCTGCTGTGTTTCCCCAACGTCCTGTGTTTTCTGATTAAAGCAATTAAAGATGCAATTTCTCCTTACTGCTTCTAAACTGCTCTGTACTTTTCCACACCTGTACTTCTCCCACTCGCTGTCGCTTCCACTCGCTGTCGCTGGGAAGACTGCCCATAATACAAGAGCAGTTATGAAAGTACAATAAAATCAATTCAAGAAAGAGCAAAACAAAGCACACAGTAAATTATAAGAGCGAACTCGACTAAGAGCACCTAAACCTGATAGTAACTACTTGCTTATATGAGTCCAGTAAGAACACGTAGTAAGCATGCTAAATGCATGAGAATGATTTCAAATAAGAGAAATTACACAACACTTTATTATTTATACACAGTATTCTCCTGCTTATCCTGTAAATATTCATTTTGCTGTATTTTAAGAATGTATCTGAAATGTCTATTTTTGCACAGAGGTTACGGTTAATCTGAGTCTTTTCAAAGGGCAACTGAGCTATGTTCAAATTTTTGGTTTAAATGTTTGTTTTATTAGAACCAACAGTTCTACTAATTGGCCACACGATGGCAGCATTGGATAAGGAATCGCGAGCACTAGGTTCTGCCGTCTTCATCAGCTGGCTCTTTGAGCCACTATATATATATATATATATATATATATATATATATATATATATATATATATATATATATATATATATATATATATATATATATATATATATAAACATTAGGAACACCTTCCTATGAACACCTTCCTAATATTGAGTTGCACCCCCTTTTGCCCTCAGAACAGTCTCAATTCTTCGGGGCATGGACTCTACAAGGTGTCAAAAGCGTTCCACAGGGATGATGGCCCATGTTGACTCCAATGCATCCCACAGTTGTGTCAAGTTGGCTGGTAGTGGATCTCTACTCTGAATAGCTTGTTCCATCTCATCCCACAGATGCTCAATTGGATTGAGATCTGGTGACTGGGCAGACCACTGCAGTAAGCTGAATTTACTGTCATGTTCGTGGAACCATTCCTGGACAATCCTAGCCTTGTGGCATGGGGCATTATCCTGCTGAAAAAATCCATTAGCAGATGGATACACTGCTGCCATGAAGGGATGCACCTGATTGGCAATGATGTTCAGATATCCTGTGGCATTCAAATGTTGCTCCGCTTTTATCAAGGGGCCCAATGTGTGCCATGAAAACACACCCCACACCATCACACCCCCACCACCAGCCTGCAATGTTGACATGCGGCATGATGGATGCATGTACTCATGTGGTTTTCTCCATACCCTAGTCCTCCCATCAGTGTGAAACAGCAGGAACTGGGATTCATCAGACCAGGCAATGTTTTTCCAATCTTCCAGTGTCCAGTGTTTTCATTCCTTAGCCCACTGCAACCGCAGTTTCTTGTGTTTTGCTGAAAGAAATGGAACTCTGTTAGGTCGTCGGCTGCCATACCCCATTCGTGTCAAGGTACGACGAGTTGTGCATTCTTTTATGGGTCTTGTGGCACCAATGTTGTACTGGACTGTCAGTTGACTAACTGTAGCCCATCTGTTGCTCTGCACAATTCGTGTCAGCTTCCTTTGGCCTCTTTCATCAATGAGCCGTTTTCGACCACTGGCCTGCCATTGGCTGGATGTCCTTTGGGTTGTGGACCATCCTTGATACACATGGGAAACTGTTGAGCATGAAAGCCCAGCAGCGTTGCAGTTCTTGACACACTCAAACTGGCGCGCCTGGCACCTACTACCATACCCCGTTCAAAGGCACTTAAATCTTTTGTCTTGCCCATTTACCCTCTGAATGGCACACATACACACTCCATGTCTCAATTGTGTCAAGGCTTAAAAATCCTTCTTTAACCTGTCTCCCCTTCATCTACACTGATTGAAGTGAATTTAACAAGTTACATCAATAAGGGATCATAGCTTTCACCTGGATTCACCTCGTCAGTCTATTTCATGGAAAAAGCAGGTGTTCCTAATGTTTTGTACACTGCAGTAATATGAATACACTGTCATGTTCGTTTAAACATCCACCCCGGATGATTTGATTCTTATAAGCAGTTGATTGTTAAAAGCAGATGCTGTTGTAAATCTCACAGTTTTTCATTAAGCCGAGATGCACCTGATTAGCAATGATGTTCAGTGTGGGTCCTGTGGCATTCAAATGTTGCTCCACTTTTATCAAGGGGCCCAATGTGTGCCATGAAAACACACCCACACCATCACACACACCACCACGGCCAGAGTGGCAGACGTTGACTAGTGGCAGGAACTGATGCACATGTTTTCAAATGGTGAAGGCGCTGATGCCAGTTTAATAATGAAACAGACAGAAAATCAAAAGGTTTGCAACAAAAACAGCACACTTGTGTTGAGGCCTAAAAGAAAACAAACTCTGTTACAGAGTGTCGGCTGCTACATAAACAATTCGTGTCAAGGTACGACGAGTTGTGCGCTCTCTTCTTATGCTCTCCCGTTCTCCACTCCCGAACACACACTGGACTGTCAGTTGACTAACATGTAGCTTTTATGCAGCTGTACTGAGACTCGATTGCTAATCAATCATTCAGTTGGAGTCTCGGTACAACTGCACGTGAATTAATAAAGTGCGTGAAGTGCTCCCTCGTGCTCACATATTATTACACTTTTACTTGCACGTGAAGTGCTGTGCAATCCTCGTGCCTGGCACCTACTTTTATACACCGTGTTCACAGACACGTTTATATCGTGTTTGTCTATACACCAACATTTAACACACCACATGGCACACATAACAAATAATATACACAATCGGGCACTTTGGCTTAAAAATACAGATTCTTTAACCTGTGAACTTTGTGTATGGGTGTCTTTTATAATACTGCTCTCACATTAAATGACCTTTAATGATGCAGGATACACTAAACACTTACTACACCTCGTGCTTTAGTTTGGCATTTTATTTGACTATTATCTTGTGATTAATATGGTTGTGCCACAGCGTTTAGTAAATGTCTTTTTTCTTCCCTATATTTTTGCTCTCCATTTGCACAGTGCTGATTTCGGTCAGCAGGCTTGCGCAGATCTAGTCAGGAGGCTACGAAGGCTAGGATGGCTAGATATTAAAAATATCTTATTGACACTCACATATTAGATTTTAGTTGTAAGTTCTTAATGAAGTGATATTAAAATGCATTCCTCTTTGAAAGAAGTTTGTCACAATTAAGAAATGGGATTGGAAGAAACAAGCTGTAGAACATGCTGTGGCACTGTGTCCTGTGCATCTCATATTGAACATGTGATGTCAGTGTGTCCTGTGCATCTCATATTGAATATGTGATAGTCTTGTGTCCTGTGCCTCATCATATTATTGACACTCACATATTGATAGTCATTTTGTCCTGTGCATCTCTTAATGAAGTGATAGTCAAATGTCATTGCATCTCATATTGAAAGAAGTTTGTGCAATTAAGAAATGGGATTGGTAGAAACAAGCTGTAGAACAAGCTGTGATTGTCACTGTGTCCTGTGCATCCCATAACGTGGAGGGCAGACACGTGTTGACTTTGGACATAGCTGGGAACAAAAAAGGACGGGAATTAATTCAGTTAGACATTTAAGCAGCAAGGGTATTCTCAAACAGCTGCATTAATACTATAACACGGGCATAACGCAGTTCATGGTAAGAGGTTTTATACAGAACTGTAAACCCACAAGAGATCTACAACATGACAGACCAGACACAGCAAAACACAATAATAAAAAAAAGCCGCCCGCATTATCATTAAGGTGAACTGCACCACTGCTAACCATAAAATCACCCATCAGCCACTACTTTCTGCTGTCTTGTAATCCACAGTAACAGCTGACCTGCTCCCTTGCAGTGTTTATAGTTAAGAATAAACACACTCATTAACATTTAGTGAAATGCGGGTTTCCATGCGGAACTGGGTGTGGATTTTCCCGTGTGTTTCGTCGTTCACACGAGTAAATGAGATTTACCCTATCCCTCTCTTTGGCCGTTTTTTTCGGCCACAAACCTGATTTGCACGAGTAATTCTCCCAAACGCGCACACGCGTCGCCACTTCCCGTGTAAATTGCCCCGCATGGAAGCCCATGAGTGTCAATGCTGTTTATTTATTCATTGTGTTTATATGTCTCGTTGTTTTGTTGTCACTGTATTTACCCGGCGAAGGAAGCGTTTGTCCCGGATAACCACTCCCGTGATGAGCGGCGCTGCCATGACAACCTATCAAATCACCCGCACGGCTCCTATACTTTAGAGCGCGTCAGGAACGTTTTATTGTTTTCACAAAATAAAATCAATAAGATTGAGCTGAGCTGCCAGTGTGTAATAAACAAACCCTCAAATATCAGAGAATAGATACAGAGACAAGCCGTGGCACCAGCAAGAGGGGACAATGAAAGCGCCAGTTACAGTTTAAATAAATAAATAAATAAATTACGACATGAAACAAAAATACATGTGGGTATATTTTAATTTAAAAAATATATACCTTCATAATTCTGAGTATTTATCTAAATAATATTAATTCTAATTATTTACAAATTAATCATTTCTGTTTCCCCCGAGTGCTAAGTAATGTTGCTTTATAGCTTCTTAACAGTAATGGATTTTAGAAATCATCTATTCTAGTCTGCCCCTCAAACAGTTTTAAATATAATGGCAGTCGCATTTTGTAATTTAAATAGGTATGAGCTACCAAAACGTATTTTTGTTTCATATGGTTATTAATGTATTTATTTGATTAAACTTTAATCGAGGCTTTCATTTTATCTTCTTGAAGTCACCACAGCGCCTCGCGCCGCTCGGAACTTTCGCATTTTTAAATCCTAACGGTCTCTGCTCAGCTGAGTGGAATGTTCAGGAGCCGGTTGCCTAGCAGCGTCTCCCCCTCTTCTCTGCCCCGCCCTCTCTCCCTCTCTCGCTGCACAGGCTGGGAGTTCAGATTTAGCTTCGTTATATTATAGAGCGCAATTCTTTACTAACTTTTACAAATGAGCTGATTAGAGGCTTCGTGTTTTCAAGATGGTTCAGGTGCAGCCGGGCAGACTGACTGGAGCATCATTACAGGATACCGCACTGCGCTCGGCTTTGTGTGGGGGTGTCATGGCCAATGTTGCCCCCCTGCCAGATTTCTCCCCCCCTGTCCTGTGTCATGTCAGCGTGCTGTTGCTCTGCGCGTCGCTGCTTTTGCTCCACTCGTCTTGACTCTTGGAGTTCATTGACGCCTCATACAATTGTCTACACAGCGAAACGAAACTGCATCAAACAATTGATCTTTCTACAGTAGAAATGTGTAATACTGTGGGGGGTTTTGGCCCTCAGAAAAGTACATTTATCAATTGATATGGATCACTTGAGAGCAGTATATCAATACCTCAGCACGAGTATCCTGAAAAAAACACCAAAGAATAGAATCGGGGTATCAGAGGGAAAGCCAGTACAGTCGCTTTGAAAGGTAAACAAATATATATAGAAAAATTATCTGAATACATTACAAGTTATTGAAGTCGTCTCGTATTTTTGAAGACGTACATAGACATTTAAATAAATGATAAACGCGCGCGCACACACACACACACACACACACACACACACACACACACACACACACACACACACACACACACACACACACACACACACACACACACACACACACACACACACACACACACACACACTCACACACACACACACACACACACACACACACACATATACATGAATTGAGACCTCTTGATTTGGAGAAATATTGTAGATGCTTTAGCACTTAAATTTGATTATTTAACCTGGAGCAAATCTGCCAAGAAGAATGGGCCAAAATCACTCCGACACTGTGTGCAAAGCTGGTACATACTTACCCCAAAAGACTTAAAGCTGTTATTGCATCGAATGGTGGCTCTATCAAATATTAATGTGTGGGGGTTGAATACTTATGCAAGCAAGATATTTCAGTTTTTTATTTTTCTTAAAAATATTTCCCAAAATAAAACCAATGTCACCATACAATAATTGATTTTGAGTTTAAGTGTTTTAAAATAAAATATCGAACAGAACGAAATTTCAATGTACCATTTATAATTCAGTTATATGAGAGAATTTGTCAGGGGTCTGAATACTTTTGCAAGGCACTATATATATATATATATATATATATATATATATATATATATATATATATATATATATATATATATATATAGGGTAGAGAATATGTAAGTGTGTGGTTTATTTCAAACTTTCAAACCTTAATAACACAACCAAATAGTGTCTAAGACCCTTCACCGTTATATTTGCTCTTGTGTGAGACTTTCACTTTTTCAGTCAGTGAAAATATGTGCTAAAAACAGAGTGAAATTTGATGTAACCCTTTTAAAAGTGCAAAAAGACAGCTACGCTTGGAGATTTTCTACAGCAAAAAAGCTAAACCACCAACGCCAGAGACATGAAGAGAAACCGAACCTGACTCTTGTGTAGTTCAGAATGTTATTAACAGCACGAGAGTGTGACGATGCTTCCATTTCAAACGCACAGGTTAGTGCAGGTGCAGCTGTTGATAAAAGAGACCCTTGCCTGTAAAGTGTTGTTTGCAGCTCTCTTGATTGTGACAATCCGGCGAAGAACTGTTTGTGATGAAAGATCTGGTAATGTTAGAAAGCTAGCTTAATGTTTACATAGAAAAGGTTAAAATCGGGCATCGGGTTTGAGCGCAGTTTGGCTTTGTTAGTTCATTTTTGGAGGGGGGGCTGTGCCTCACCAGTTTTCCAAGCCACGAGTTGCCACTGCCTGTGAATAACACCATCGTGCTGCAGAAAATTAACGTCACCCGATTTATGTCAAGAGCTTCGTTTCCCATTTATTCCCAGCAAACATGACTGTGAAGAAAGCCAGTTCCTGGAAATGGGCTGCTGTGGGTCTTGCTGTGCTGTGTATCCTCTCAGTGTCCGTTCCCCTGGGTGTGATCTGTGAGTACTGAACCCTTTTGAGAAAGAGGAGACCTTGCAGTGACCAGTGATATGGGTCAAAACATATGAAAGAAATAAGCGCCTGCTTTCCAGTAATTTAGTTCTACCGTCACAATGTACCGGGCTTGATATTCAGCTTCCTCATCTTCCAGGGGGAAGTGGTTTTGGCGGAGTAGCTGTCACAGGATAGTGTCACTGCCCAGGATGTTACCAGCAGCAATTAGAGACTCAGAGACAATTAGCATCAATGACCTGTGATTGCTGACAGGGATAGATTTAACCCCATCCCTGCCAGCCTTACACTCCCCCACACAGGTTACTTAAGGGGCAGGGCTGGTGCACTTCCACACTATCCTACTACAAGGATTCCCAACCCCGGTCCTGGGGACCCTCTGTGTGTGGCTGCTGGTTTGCATTCCAACTGACCTCTCAATTACTTAATTAAACCCTTAATTGAACTGATAATTTGCTTAATTAGACATTTTTACTTGTTTTCAGATCTTAAACAGTTGCAGTTCAAGTTACTTATAAAATGTTATAGCTAACTTGAAATCTGCAGCTGGTTAAGAGCTGAAAACAAGTAGAAAGGTCTAATTAAGCAAATTATCAGTTCAATTAAGGGTTTAATTAAGTAATTGAGAACTCAGTTGGAAAGAAAACCAGCAGCCACACACAGGGGGTCCCCAGGACCAAGATTACATATACTTAACGAAAAACCCTGGCCTACTACACTTCTATGGTCAAAAGTTTTGCACCTCCCTATAGAATGAATACATTTTGCTTCATGAAGTTGAATAAAAGCTGCTGAATAATGTTACGTTAACATATTGAATTACACACTAGCGCTTTGTAGTTTTTCATATACTTAACGAAAAACTGAAATACTGCACTATTATGGCTTCTGGTGTAGACGTTTTTTGCAACATTATTAGTAGCTTCTTTGATTACATGATGTTAAATAAAATATCTAAATTATGTTTAAGGTTTTTTTTATGTCTCAATCATTAACCCTTTGCAGTCCATTCATTCAGCGCTTTTCAGGAGCGTCAAGTCCAGTTTATTTTACACACGCTGTTTAAAATATTTTTTTCAGAGTAAAACAGGTTTAAAGGGCATGGAATTGCAAAAGAACAGTACTGTATCTCCAGCCAAGCCCCACCCCTTTCTCGCTGTATTTTTCACATACCTCTTTATAGAGGTGCATACTGATTAATCCTCTCCTGATCACTCGTTTTATCACCAAACTCCTCAATAACGCGATCCAAGTCATTATTTTATTAGTATAACATCTCAAAAAGCTCTGCAAGTGTCTGTGATATTCTTTGAGCGCTGGATGCAGAAGCAGCGACCTCCTTTGTTATGGCCGTGTTATCTCTGTAATGCATGGGGCTATCAGATACGCCCTTTTTATTTTCGGTTTCATTCGGCGCCTATTGGTCTCACTCGGCCATTGAAAGGTTTTCTTGGCTTTTTCTGGAGAAAACCTGACTAGAGACCTGTGCTTTATGTCTTTTTGATGATGTCGGACAGGGTCCGACATTGGACTGGAAAGGGAAAATTGTAATGTCGGACCTGGTCCGACACAGGACCGCAAAGGGTTAAAGTCGAGGTGATGATAAACTTTTGGCCAGAGCTGTGTGATAAAAAAGAAGCTGTTTGGTTTTAATCTTGTTTCTCAGTTCACAGGAATGCAGAGTATGCCAGCCTCTTTCAAAAGTATTCTGACCTGCAGAATCACCTGAAGAACTCTACAGACATGACAGAAAACTGCTCAGCTGGTAAATATTCATATCTTACATGTATTAGTGTTTCTGTACTAACATCCCTGTGTGAGAAGCTGCTTATATGAACATCTTTCTGTTTCCACTGCCATCACAAAATGAATCACTTACATCTCAAAAGGAAAATAATGCAGGTTAAATCTACATCAGTGACCAAAATTTACATGCAGCACTCTATTGAGCAGAGCTGTATTGAAATGTATTCATTAACACAGTATATTGTATAGATCTCTCATTGAGCAGAGCTGTATTGAAATGTATTCATTAACACAGTATATTGTATAGATCTCTCATTGAGCAGAGCTGTATTGAAATGTATTCATTAACACAGTATATTGTATAGATCTCTCATTGAGCAGAGCTGTATTGAAATGTATTCATTAACACAGTGTATTGTATAGATCTCTCATTGAGCAGAGCTGTATTGAAATCCTCTTTCTTTCTCTGTTCTAGTGTGGAAGTGGATCCTCGGTGCTGCAGGTACTGTTCTCACTAAACCAAATAACTAGTATGGCAAAAGATACCATCTTATCAGAATATTCTACTATAATAAAGCAGTGTACTCACACCAGCCAGTGTCTGGAAATGAGGCTTTGAGCAGTGTGTGAAAATCAATCAGGACACAATGTAAAACGTTAGCTTACCTGCCGTAAACCTGGTTCCCTGAAAGAGAAGATGGCCACCAAACATCGTTATGGGATACACTCCTGCCTATTGGTACTGAGCTCCTATTTCAAAGCTGCCGATAGGCCCCATTCCCCCAGTGACCTCCTCGGTCCCGCCTCCCGAGGGTACTTAACTGTCACGCAGGGGGAGGAACATCCTCTTTCACGACGAAACCGTGATGTCGACCGAAGCGACCCCGCGGTTGGTGGCCATCTTCTCTTCCAGGGAACCAGGTTTACTGCAGGTAAACTGACGTTCCCTTTCAATTCGAAGATGGCCACAAAACATCGTTATGGGAAACGTGTACCAGAGCCGTCGCGAGGGAAGAAAGAACGGCAGCATATGAGGGACGCAAAGTCCTGCCTGACCAAGGTCAGCGGCGTGAGTGTGCAACCTCGAGGACCCTACTGCCCACAGACGGCAAAGAGGGATCTACCACATTCAGGCGGTAGAACCTGGCAAAGGTATGCGGGGTAGCCCAGCTAGCCGCATCACAAATTTCAGCCATGGAGGCACCTGGGAAGAGGGCCCATGACGTAGCCACACCCCTCGTGGAATGTGCGGCTATTCGCCCAGGTGGGGATAAGCCAGCACTATCATACACAGTTGAGACGAGGCTGACCAGTGGTCCCTTTCAGGGGCCAGACACATAGCTGGAGCCTGCCCGGCTCGGGGTGCCAAAGTGTGCCTCTCGCCTAACTGAGAAGATCCCGGCGAAGCGGGATTTCCCAGGGCGGGCCGTTCAGTAGCTGGAACAGGGATGAAAATCTGATTTTCCTGGGCCACGTGGGGGCCACTAGGAGAACTGAAGCCTTCTCAGACCGGACCTTTTCGAGAAAGGCCGGGAGCAATGGCAGAGGCGGGAACGCGTAAAGGAGCGCTCTGGGCCATACGTGGGCTAGGGCGTCGACGCCGAGTGGACCGCCGCAGCGGTGGAGGGAGTACCATAGGGGGCAGTGTGTCGTCTCCGCCGAGGCGAAGAGATCGACCTGCGCCTTCCCGAAACGTTCCCAAATGCGCTCCACCACCTGAGGTGGAGCCGCCACTCCGAGGGGTGCGGTCCCTCCCTCGAGAGGAGGTCCGCCACCCGATTCTCCACGCCCGGAACATGCATCGCCCGAAGGGACAGCAAGTTCTGTTGGGCCCAAATCAGCAGCCTGAAGGCTAGGCGGTGCAACCCCAGGGACCGAAGGCCACCCTGGTGGTTGACATATGCCACCACTGATGTATTGTCTGTGCGGATCAGCACATGTCTGTTCCGCACCACGGGTAGAAAGTACTGGAGGGCGAGGAACACCGCTTGCAGCTCCAACATGTTGATATGCAGGGACGTCCGGCGGCCCGACCAGGGTCCGCTGACTCCTCTGCCTTCGCAGACCGTGCCCCAACCCGAGTTGGAGGCGTCCGTCGTCACTACCCTGCGGGTGTAAACCGCCCCCATTCGGACTCCTTGGCGCAGGTGAGAGGGAATCCTCCACCAGCGCAGGGCCACCGTACACACGAGACACACTGTCAGCCGATGGAGCCTGTCGCGTTTGGGATGCAACCTGAACGCATTGAGCCACGCCTGTAGTGGGCACATGCGCAATAAACCCAGCTCGATGGCTAATACCGCTGCTGCCATCAGACCCAGAAGTTGTTGGCACAAAACAAGGGACACCTTTGATCCCTGCCGAAACAGGGAGAGGTGGTGCTTTAAACCTGCTACCCTGTCACCCAAACTGCTACCCTGTTATGCTCGCATTGTGGTGGAGTCCAGCCGGAGCCCCACATACTATGCACTGTGCTGGCGTCAGCGGACTCTTGGCATCGTTGATGGTGAGACCCAGCCTCACTAGATACTCTGTCACTAGCGCCGTGTGGACCACCGCTCCCTCCCATGACTGGGAACAGATCAACCAGTCGTCGAGGTAATTCATCACTCTGACTCTTTGCAGCCGCAAATGGCCGAGGATAGCGTCTACGCACTTTGAAAACAGATGGGGCTGAGTCCAGCCTCCACTCCAGACAATCCCGGTGCCAGTGAACAAAATCCAATCCGTGCAAATCTACAACAAAGTATCATGCAAAAATAAATGTGCTTTATAAATGTGTTAAAATAAAAGTGAATATACCACAATGACAAAATCAAACGTGAATATACCACAATAACAAAATCAAACGTGAATATACCACAATAACACGTGAATATACTACAATAACAAAATACAGTGAATATACCACAATAACAAAATCAAACGTGAATATACTAATATAACAAACAATAACAAAATCAAACAAAATCAAAATATACTACAATAACAAAATCAAACGTGAATATACTACAATAACAAAATCAAACGTGAATATACTACAATAACAAAATCAAACGTGAATATACCACAATAACAAAATCAAACGTGAATATACTACAATAACAAAATCAAACGTGCCTATAATAAAGTGACGTTGGTCAATGTGTTACATCATAATAACAAAATCAAACAACTACAATAACAAAATAAAATGTGAATAATACTAAAATAATAATATCAAATAATAATAATAATAATAATAATAATAATGTCTCCTCTCTGCTCCACAGTTGATGTGACTCTGGACCCTGATACAGCGCACCCCCGGCTCACCCTGTCTGCGGAGGGGAAACGAGTGAGACTGGGAGTGCAGGACTGGGAGAGAGATTCGATTGGTGGCCCTGTGTGCTGGGCAGGGAGGGCTTCACCTCGGGGAGACGCTACTGGCAGGTGCAGGTGGGGGGGAATACATGGTGGATATTAGGAGTCAGCAGAGAGTCTGCCCCGAGGAAGGGGGGGTTCAGCATGACCCCCCAGCAGGGTTACTGGACTGTGTGGTGGAGTGGAGGTGAGTTCACTGCTCTCACTGACCCCCGGACCCCCCTCCCCCGGAGTCTGAAGCCCCAGAAGCTGGGGGTGTATCTGGATTATGAGGAAGGGCAGCTCTCCTTTTACAATGTGGAGAGCAGATCTCACATCTACACTTTCACTGACATGGAGTTCAATCCCAATGAGAAACTCTATCCATTCTTCTATACTGGGGACAGTGATACAGCCCTTGTGCTGGAGTCCCCTGACCCTGACCCTGTCAGCGCTGCAGATTAAACACACATTGCTGTCTGAACCAGGAAACTATTCAAACAGCTCAGACAGTCTCCTCTTCACTTTCACTGCCACTCTCTCTGCACTCTTCTGGGCTGATGAGAAGAAATCCTCTCTCTTCCACCCTCTTACCCTGAGCCCCTCCTCTTTATTACTCTACACCCCCTTTCCTACTCTCCCTTCCTGTCTGCCTCTCTTTCCCCTCCACCTCTCTCCATCTCCAGATCCCTCCCCTTCTCTCTCCTCTGCTCTCCTCTCTCCATCTCCAGATCCCTCCCCTTCTCTCTCTCCTCTGCTCTCCTCTCTCCATCTCCAGATCCCTCCCCTTCTCTCTCTCCTCTGCTCTCCTCTCCATCTCCAGATCCCTCCCCTTCTCTCTCTCCTCTGATATGTTATCCTTACTACTCTTCACTCTCTTCTCTTTCCCTCCCCTATGGCTCTCTCCTCTATTCTCCCCCTCTCCTCTCTTTCCGTCTTTCTGCTATGTTAATCCTCTCCCTTTCCCACCTCCTCTCTCCTCTATCCTCTCTACTCTCCCTCAGCACCCTGCCCACTCTACTTTTCCTCTCTCCTCCCTCTCCCTCTTTCTTCTCTCCCTCTCTCCTCCCTGCCCTCTCCTCTTTTTCTCTCCTCTCTCCCTCTCCTATGTCTCTCTTCTCTACTCTCTTCTCTCCCCTCTCCTTCTCTCTGCTATGTTAATCCTCTCCCTTTCCCACTCCCTCTCTCCTCTGTCCTCTCTACTCTCCCTCTCCATTGGCTCTCCTCTCTCCTTTTCTCTCCCCCTCCTCTCCCCTCAGATATGTTATCTTTACTTAACACTCTCTGACCCCACTCTCTCTTTCTCTCATCTCCCCCTCTCCTCTCTAACTCCCCTATGGCTCTCGTCTCTCTCCCTTCCCTCTGATATGTTAATCCCCTCCCTTTCCCACTCTCCCTCCTCCCTATCCCTCTCACCTCTGTACACTCTACTCTTCCTCTCTCTCCCTCTTTCCTCCCTGCCATCTCTACTCTCCCTCTCTCCTCCCTCTTCCTCTCTCCTCCGTCTCTCCTCTCCTCCCTGCCTCTCCCTCTCTCCTCCCCTGCCCTCTCTAATTGCCCTCTCTCTTCCCTGCCCTCTCCTCTCCTCTCTCCTCTCTCCCTCTCTCTCTCTCTCCCTCTCTCCTCTCCTCTCTCTCTCTCTCCTATCTCCTCCCTCTCTCTCTCTCTCTCCTCCCTCTCTCTCTCTCTCTCTCTCTCCTCCCTTCCTCCTCTACTTTTTGTACTGTGATATTTTCTAACAACTGTAAGTCACCCTGGATAAGACTTTCTAGACAATAGATGAATGCATTATTTTCCATGTGATCAATATTTACACTGAAGCTGAGATGCTCCCTGAATATTATTCATTGCGAAACTTAGTGAACTGATTTCTGCTGTTTTGATGTGAATCTTCTCTTCTGTTTTCTATCTTTCTTGATAAAATGTATAAAAGATATAACAGTGTTGTGTGATTTACTGCTCAATTGTTTACCTCGGCAATCTTGAACTCGTAAAAAGAAAGACATTCATGACAGCAGAGTGCTGATTAAATTAGACCATTACACATATTAATGAATTGTATCCTTAAATTGAATCTCAACAATAACAAGCCTGCTATAGTCAGCAATCGAAGGCAGGAGGGTCAGTGCAGAATGGACAGTAAAAATTATTATAACAGCTGATTGCTACAAGCAATTGGAGGCAGCTTCTCAATACAGCAATTTCAACAGTGTGCTGCCCTGGACTGTAATAATACCAAAATATAAGCAAGCTATCTTCTAGAAGCAAAATACTACTACTACTACTACTAACAATAATAATAATAATAACAGAAAATAACCATATAAATAACAACTAGAATCCATTACATTATATCAGCATCCATTAGATTATGAAAACCAGAGCAGGCACACACACAGGTCCTCATGATGGTGTTATAAGTGCACAGTAAGGGAACGATTCTAGTCAAATGCAATCCGAGATGTATATAGGAGGCTAGGTTTGAGTTTATATTAAATTGTAATAACTCTGAGTATCTCTGCAGGATAACACAGTACGAATATCATGATATGCATCAGAAAATATAAAGGACAGTGAGTACAGGCATTGTACAGTTCATGACAGAAATGCCCTTTCTCACAATAGTATATCCTGCACATATTTGAAAGTGCTGTGGGTTTGACAGGGCTAAACAATGTCACAGGGCCCCTGTCTACTGGACTCTTTGATTAATGATGTGTTTTATTTAGTGCAGTTGAAACAATGCGCTTCCTCCCTGTGTTAATGGCCATTGAGAATTTGAATAACAAGCTGGCATTAATATGCTGGCATCCAAATGCATCCATTTTAAGCAAGCTTTTGAATATTGTTTATTTTATCAGCCTCCTGCTGTTTTGAATACCATGTGCTGATCTGGTGTTAAGGTAGAAGTGTGTGTGTGTGTGTGTGTGTGTGTGTGTGTGTGTGTGTGTGTGTGTGTGTGTGTGTGTGTGTGTGTGTGTGTGTATGTGTGTGTGTGTGTGTGTGTGTGTGTGTGTAATGTGTGTGTGTTGTGTGTCTGTGTGTGTGTTTGTCTGTGTGTGTGTGTTTGTGTGTGTGCCGTGTGTGTGTGTGTGTGTGTGTGTGTGTGTGTGTGTGTGTGTGTGTGTGTGTGTGTGTGTGTGTGTGTGTGTGTGTGTGTGTGTGTGTGTGTGTGTGTGTGTGTGTGTGTGTGTGTGTGTCTGTCTGTGTGTGTGTGTGTGTGTGTGTGTGTGTGTGTGTGCCTGTGTATGTTGTGCATCTGTTTGTGTGTGTGTGTGTGTGTGTCTGTTGTGTGTGTGTGTGTGTGTGTGTGTGTGTGTGTGTGTGTGTGTGTGTGTGTGTGTGTGTGTGTGTGTGTGTGTGTGTGTGTGTGTGTGTGTGTGTGAATAACACAGTGATCTTGTTTTCAGATTTGTTCTGGGTGTGAAGTATCTCTTCTTTATCGGGTCCTGCAGCCACAGACTAGATGCCCTGTTGCTCTTCTTGAGAGATCGAGAGCTGGAGTATTGCACGTAATGTAGCCAACTACAATTCCTGTACACAAGTTGAATTAACTTGCGCGTATTTGCCAAGTTATGCGGTAAGTATTCACGTTAACTTGACCGTCTGCCGTATTCCGTCGAGCGTTGGCGTGCATCCTAACCTCTGCTGTGAAGATGTGACCTCCTGTCGTATCCTGCGGTCGCTCACGCGCTCACTCGTTGTAAAATCAGGCTGCAGTGGAGCAGCCAGGCAGAAAGCATGGGGGGTCCTTGCACTGCAGAGACAAGAGTTTCTGAAGTATCGCTTCCCGCTGGTGTCGTGCTATGTGTTTATTACTTAAACTAGCAGCATGGACACAGCTTTCTGAGTGACGTGTGTCAAGCTGAGCTGCACTCGCTCGTGCTGCTGTAAGACGGTCACAATCCAATTCAAAGCACGCTTTTCCCCTCTGCTGTACTGAGCCTTCGCCATAGTGTATCGGCTTTATTAATAACACGCTTTACCATACCTCGCTATTCGCAGAGTGAGTCGCTATGCTTTACCATGCTTTCTCACGTTCTTACAAGAGGAAGACTCTGTCCTTTGTGGTGGGGGGTGGTTATAATCAATATAATTTATTTTCTAAGTGATATATAGCACACACCTTTGTACAAATGGGCTTTTGTACAGAAGTTTGAAGAAAAGTGATCAGTCCCATTTAAATGAGGCAAATTACAATCCTATCGGGTGACCCTTCCCGCAACCCGCACTGACACCCGTACTAGTGCGCATGTGCTATGATCAGCCATTGAATGGATGATAATGACCTGCTAAACCTGCTGGTCGGCTCAGTGGGTACCCACTGCCTCATTTCAATGGGATACTGATAAATACTGAGAATGGCCATTCAATGGTCGATTACAATCCTATCGGGTGATTAATTACATACAGTGCACAGGTGTGCTTACTTTGTCTCTTTTTATATATATATATATATATATATATATATATATATATATATATATATATATATATATATATATTGGTGTGATTATACATTGAAGCTGCACATTGAAGTGTGCAGGTTTAATTGCAGGTCCAGTACTCCCGTGTGCAGAGTGCTATATAATATATTTATATATAATAGTATTGACGTGCAGCCTATCAGAGTGGCTGCCTGTGCTGTTGCTGGTAAAAGTGAAACTTTGGGTTTAATGAACGAGACGGTGGAAGCTGAGACAAGCAGCCTTTAGCAGTTGAATTTTTCAAGTTAACTCGCTGAGTGAGATTTTAAAACATTAGAGAACACAGATTTTTATGAAGAAACACGTTTTTACAGTTTCCTGCACCAGAACTATATCAATACATCCTTAATATTCTTGTTTTAGTGCAGATGATAGTATTCATGTATTTCTCCTTACACAACCCTATTCTGTTTTCAAGTCTGTGTTGACGAGTTACATGCAGGGCTCACTTGAGCAGGAATTATTCTACTAAAGTATATAAACCGTAGAATTATGTTCAATTAAATATGTACCGGCATAAAGTGGTGTGTGTGTGTGTGTGTGTGTGTGTGTGTGCGTGTAAAAGAGCGGTAGGAAGGCCCTGCTGTTTAAATGTATTGTTTTATTTATTTTCAGAACGCCCCTGTGTTGTTTTGTATTTGTTTATGATATTTGTATTTATTGTGTTTATGATATTTGTATTTATTGTGTTTATGGTTATTGTTTTTGTATATAAATACGACGGCGTGGCCGCGTTTGTTTTGTTTTTATTTAGAGGCGAGATTGGCAGCCCGTCCTCTGCCGGTTGCTAGTTTGAAAACTCGTGCAGAATGTGCCCGAGGGGTAATGAGAGAATTGCTCGTTAACCCCTCGACCCGAGTCAATAAAATCCTGCAGCCCTCTGCGTGTGCCTGAGTGAGTGAGTGGATTTCCCAGCCTGACAGCTTTATTTGTGTTTGAGATTCGTGGTTGTTTATCTCTTATTTGTGCTCTGTGAGCATGTGTTTATTTTTGTTAAACCCTTTTATTTATTCGCCCTGCTTAGCCCTGTTCCCTCTGTTAAGCGAACATTCGGGTCAGAGGTTTTTAATTCTGTAGAGAAGTTACACCGTGTCTTTAAGCGACCAAAGTGAAACGAAATCATTTCAACTGATTTGGAGTATTCAGTGAGTAATTGTTCGTACATTTTAATTTGAAATGTTTGTGTAAAGCAATTTCTTTAACAATGTACCTGACCTGTCCTCAGTAATTAAACTAGTGGTGCAAGCCGGGAATCTTTTGTTTAGTTTGTTTTGTTTTTTTTTGTTTGTTTTTCTCTGTTTGACTCCCAGTGGGTTTCTGGTAGTAAATGCAGTCTTGGGTCCTCCAGATATGTTCTTGTCCCCAAGCATAAGCGACGCGTGTACGAAATACAATAAATTGCCCCTGCTTGCAGGTGTGCGTATTCGCATGGGCGGTGCCGTACCGCTTCCGCTTCGCAGCCAGCGGCTGGAGTGAGATCGCGGGTGTTCTTGCATTCCAGCCTGCGGGAGTTTTGCGGATGCGCTGCTAATTCATAATAACACGCTTATTCTAGCTGCAGGGATTTTTTTCTCTTGCTATGACATAATGTACAATTATGTGGTGAACGTGTCATGTTGCAAAAGAACGATATGCAGCCTAATTATGGGCCGCAAACATCGATGGCTGACCCTGCAAGCTCCCGGCCGATGTGTGGACCCCCCCCCCCCATATATATATATTCATCCTGTAAAGATTATTGTTGTAGACATTTCAGTAACAGTCACTCCATCAGTGTATCTCTGCACATGTAAATTAAGATGATTATAAGAAATGTGATCTCAGCAACAGTACAGATAATAATGAGTGATAATATTGGTTCCATTACTGCTTGTTGTTGTTTAAGTGTGCATGGGATGCGCATACACATGCATGTAAAATGGATTTAATACCTAGTCTAGTTCATGCTAGTAAAAGAATGACTCCTCCTGTGTTTCCTTAGTAATAAATTATAGAGACCGTGCCAATAAGTTTCTTTCTATTCCTTTAAGTAAAATCTCTAACATGAGGAAACAAAAAAGTGATGCTATGACTAAGGTAATGAAACATATTTTTTAGGAAACATGCTATTTGTATTCATGAACAGAATAATCTCCTGTATCAACAGTTATACTGAACTATTGGTGTTCGTGCCTGTAAATAACCCTCCCTACTGGGGACAGTGTTGAAGTAACCAGAGGGCTATACTGTCACTCCCGGTTCTGGCACGTCTCTCTTGTGCTGTAAGTCATTAGATCCTTTTGCATGGAAGGCCTCGGTTGCAGGGGTGTGCGGTTCTTTGATGGACCCAGATTCAGTTATAATGTGTTTGCCCACGGATGATGGGAATGTAGAGATGGGAGCCCAGCTAACAAGATTGAAGTTTATGCAGGTATCAAGCTTTTAAAGACACACCTGTGGTGGCTTTGACAGACTTGCTGAGAGCAGAAACTGACCCAAGACAGTGACAGCTACTGGAAGCAGGCTGATCTTTGGGATACAAATCGAACATTTGTGAAGCTGCAACAAATATTGTAATGACTGGAATGTGTTTTTAAAGAATGTTAAACCAGTAGAAGATATTATTAGCAGATCTGTGTAAGGCCTGTGAGTGTAGAGTAGCTAAAGTCTAAATAATAACTGACTACAAGGTTTCTTTTCTTAGCAAAAACTTTGTATATTTTTTCTTTATAATTGTCATGAACTGTACTGAGCACTTATATAAAGTATCAAACAAAGAAAAAATATTCGAGTGAAACTGCTGAAACGCGGAATTGTCTTCCTCTCTTGTATTGTTCTATTTCCAGTTCTCCAAATCTGCTTCGGCAGCTTGTCCTCGCTGATGAGGGCTACATCACCCACGCTCAGCATGGGAGGGTGTGTTGCATTGCTACTGTGCGCTGACTGCAAGTACTGCTTTCACCAGCGGCTCCAGAAACTGTTCACGAGTCTGTGCCGGCATTGCCACCTCTGGAACATCTCCTCTTCACTGTTGGTTAGGTGGCTGATCGACTGCTGGAAACTTCTGAGGTGGTAGTGAGGTGAGTGATCTTTGGATTGGAAATTATCGTTCTGTAATGTTGTTCCTAATGAAGGGACACAATTCCACTGGAATACTTGAATGAAGAGCTTAAACACAGTCACACTGTCACCAGTCATTAATGCAGTTGTTTTGGTTTTAATCAGTGACTCTTCAAGCTTCTGAAGGATATCTCCTGTATTGGGCTGTTTCAGAGAGCTTTTCAATCCTCAGCACCCCACTGCCCTGCCCAGTGCTGGTGGCTTGCTATGTTGTCTGAAGTGAACCCACCTCCTGCACCAGTTGAGCAGTGGAAAGTACATCCCTTTTTCCCCACTGTAGGCCTGTAAGTTTTAGGTTTGGTATTTTTTGCGAGCCAACAAAAGAGATGATAATGTGTACATTCCCTGATTCTTTTACTCATGGCTTTCCTATTGGCTGAAGTATAATGCTGGCTCCAGAAATCCACCTGCTGTAATTGCAAACTCCCTGGTGGAGACTACACTACAGTTCTGTGTTTGCTAATAACCCAATGTAGAAAAAGGTCATGAAACAACAAAATGAGGAAGATACAATTGCAGCATTCCCTACTTGAAACAGTCTGACTTTCTCTCCTGTTTGTATTTTCCAGGTTCCAGAACAGCAGTTAAAGTAAGGGCGAGCAGTGACTGCGGGAATGGTGTCACCAAGTCAGGAGGATTTTGAATACTCCAGCGAATACGCAGAGGAAAGAAACCATATCTCTGATCTGACTGAGGGAAGATTTTCAGTTGGTCACAAACCCTTGCATCACACCAGCGAATTGACACAGGAGAGAAACCGTATCAGTGTTCTGACTGTGGGATGAGGTTTAATTAGTCAGGACCCCTTAAAACACACCAGCGAACTCACACAGGAGAGAAACCATATCGCTGTGACTGTGGAAAGATGTTCATTTCATCAACAAACCTTGTATCACACCAGCGAATACTTTTCACAATATATCCGAGTGGGTTTTGAATCCCCTTTCTCGTTTATAACCTGCTTTTAATCTGGATCCCGTCAGGCAATAAGGGAGATGATTCTTTTTCACAATTACCTGGAAATGGCACAGAAAGGAATGAAGACTCTGCAGATAAAGGACTCCACTTAACAAACCGGACTCATCTGGACCGAGCAGCGCCATCCACCTACAGCGTGGTAACAGCATCTACAAGAGCACGTGAGCTGCAAGGCAGGCTGGTGTGTTAAAATGAGACACACCTCACAGCAAACAGTACTTTCAAATACATGCTGAACAGACACCTTTGTGCTGTGTGAAAAATGAGGCGGGCATGTCTACTGTGCATCCTGCTTACTTACAGGTAGAGGAGGATATAATATAAGCACACCCAAACCAGAAGAAAACCCATCCATCAAATACAGTATTTTATTAATGTTTTGTTTTGTTACTGTGTGCGCTATGAATGTGTGTTAACATTGTGCAAAAATGAATACAATAGTCATTTAAATGTGAGTCGAAATTAACCGGTTAAAACCGCAGACAGATAAGTGAGCTCATTGAGGGCGTGTCTGTGGTAAAGGCGCTCGTTCTAGGACTGGGAATTTCAACCAGGTCCGCTTAGTAATCATATCACTCACACTCGCTGGTTGTTTCTCATTCAACTTAAAATTTTGTTATATTGTTGTAGAGATGTCTGGTCGTGGCAAGGGAGGTAAAGGACTCGGGAAAGGAGGCGCTAAGCGTCATCGCAAAGTGCTCCGTGATAACATCCAGGGCATCACCAAGCCTGCTATCCGCCGCCTGGCTCGCCGCGGAGGAGTGAAGCGAATCTCCGGGCTGATCTATGAGGAGACCCGCGGGGTGCTGAAGGTGTTCCTGGAGAATGTGATCCGGGATGCCGTCACCTACACTGAGCACGCCAAGAGAAAGACCGTCACCGCTATGGATGTGGTGTACGCGCTGAAGCGCCAGGGGCGCACTCTCTACGGGTTCGGGGGCTAGAGATTTGGACACGAAACACGAACACAAAGGCTCTTTTAAGAGCCGCCCACCCTTTCATTTAAGGAGCTTTGAATTATAAAATAAACTGCACTTAGGAAAACAGTGTAATGTTTAAAAGGGGAGGAATGCGTCTTTATTAACTATGTTTTACGTTGTTTACAAGGATTTTGGTTTCGGTGTATTTTTTAACTGGCACCGGTAACTGGTGTTTTATTGCTTATTTCACGCCGTGTTTCTCAATTCTTTCTCAGTTTAAACTACGTTGTAGATTTCTGGAGCCCTTCAACACAAATCTGGATCTTTTGATGAAACGTTTAATTATGTAATTGAATAAATATATTGAATGGAATAAAATAAAAGTAACCCTTCGTGTTAACAATGATTAAATACGAGCTCTGTTAAACCGAGCCCCCCATCCTTGTGCAGCATTAAAGCCCGGTAACATTTTTTAAAAAATTTTGCTCAATTTAGTTTTCCTAAACCAGTGAAATAAAAGCGGTAAATCCTGAACCAAAACTTATTGAATCCACAGCATCGTCTTTTCTGAATTCGAGGCGAAGTATCACCGTTCAAGCTGCTGTGAAACAATCGCTATCTTAAACAGAAGCACGAAGTCAAAAGCATCGATATTGATATTGAGTTTCAACACGTTTAATGAGCGCAACAGAGCGCCCCGGGGTTCACAATATATCTGTATTTGTTGTATATTTAAGACGCATCGGGAGTGGGGTTCAGTATTACTGTACATTGAATTATTGACGCATTTAATAAAAGAAAAAGCAAACCTCTGAAGTGACGGTTGTAAAAAAGGCGCCAAGTTCAAATTTGAACTAAAAAAAAAAAAAACACTCCGCTCGCGGCAAAGTCACCACCCCTTCCCTTGCGTTTAAAGAGCTCAACCAATCACAGCGAAGCACTCCGCCCCCCGGGAGCGTTGGTTGGTTCGTAGTTGAACATTCTCAATGTAAAGGATTGTTGGGTAGTAATTTGCATACAGGCTGTATAAATACTGGCGCTGTGGGGCTGGCTACTCATTCATCTTTGAGCTGCATCAGAGAAAGAAAATGCCAGAACCGAAAGCTGCACCCGCGCCGAAGAAAGGCTCCAAGAAGGCTGTTGCTAAGAACCAGCCTAAGGGAGGAAAGAAGCGCAGAAAGAGCAGGAAGGAGAGCTACGCGATCTACGTGTACAAAGTGCTGAAGCAGGTCCACCCCGACACCGGCATCTCCTCCAAAGCGATGGGCATCATGAACTCGTTCGTCAACGACGTTTTCGAGCGCATTGCCGGCGAGTCGTCCCGCCTGGCTCACTACAACAAGCGCTCCACCATCACTTCCCGGGAGATCCAGACAGCCGTGCGCCTCCTGCTGCCCGGAGAGCTGGCCAAGCACGCCGTGTCTGAGGGCACCAAGGCCGTCACCAAGTACACCAGCTCCAAGTAAACCGAGCCCGTCCCTGCCCCGTCCTTCCAGCAACACAAAGGCTCTTCTAAGAGCCACCCAAAACACCACAGAAAGAGATGAATTCCGATTTCAATTGTACCTTTTATATTAAATCAATCGTATTGATGGAAAGGATTTGTTTTAAAGAAATATGCAGGTGTTGCTGAGTTGATGTTTAAAATATATGCACTTATGTTTACGGCGATGTTTCTAACAGGTAATAGTTAACCATTAAAGCTGTAACTATTTGAGTTTCTATTAAACACTTTCTAACTGAATATTTCAACAGCACTGGCCACCCAAATACCCCACAAAGAGTACAGTTACTTCAGCGCTTTGCAGAATCTTTAAAAAGCCATGTTGAATCGAAGGAGGGTTTTTTGGGGGGATTTGAAGTATTTTAGACAAATCAAAGTTACAAATTCATCCTGTTTTAAAGTTCTATTTTTCCCTGTAAAATCGACCCGGTCTGTTTATTTTCTGCGGGAATAATTTAATTTTGATCTGTTTCAACAGAACTTCAAATATTACAAGAAACTCACTTTACATGCATGTATTCTAATAGACGTTCTTCCTATCTGAACAATTCGCTCAGGCTGGCATCTCATTTCTTTCATTTGTATCGCTGCCTCCACTGGCATACATTCTGTTGTACCTGCAGTTCAAGGGTTTGTTTCTGTAATGCTCTACATTGAGACTCGAAACGAGGCATTTTGATTTGCATTTCATTTCTGAGCATTTCTTTGTTAATCCAGTGGAGTACACTGCCCAGGTGAGCTCCTGCAGGAGGTTTGATTTGCCAGGTAGCACACACCTCAGTACTTGTGTCCCCTTTATATTATAATCATGTGTTCGTAGACCTTGACGCCGTTGCTTGTCCAGTTTGTTTACATGCTTTGAATTTGCAAGCAGCAGCGCTTGCTGGAGCACCTGTTTCAGTGTGCTCTAGAGGAATCAAGACATGGCACGTGATCTTCATACTGTTTGCACTGAGATCACCTCGAGCAACGAAACGGACATGGATCAGTATAGAGATTCTCCTATAATGGAATTCCCATAGGCTAGTATTGCAGAGCTTGTCTATTGCTGCACTCTAATTTTGTTTCCATGTGTATGGAATATGTAGGCTCACATGTCCACTCCTGTTTTTTTTCTCATTTTAAGGTATTTTTTTCTCCTGCTTTAATGTGAGCACCATCATCAAACCATCATCTTTTATATGAATCGCATCTCAATTCTAAACACCATTCACGAGACTGGGGTTGTTTAAAGATGGCCCTCACATTAAACATGGCGGAAATACGTCTCAAGTGTCGATAGACAAACAGTTCATGTCTGCTGATATACCCTATAGCAGTGCCATTAAAGGTGAATATTTCATTTTTGGCTTGTATGCAAAATCCTCTTGGGCTTTTATTTAAAAGCTAATAAAAACAACTCTGTTCTGTGCAGTTGAGGTCGTCTTCAGAAATGGTATTTACTTGTTTGAAAGTACTGTAATTGTTTTTCAAACTGAGTTAAACTTTGCACTGAGCCACACAGGGGCCATTGTGCTTTTTTCTTTCTCAATAAAAAAAAAAAGAATAAAGAAGCAAACAGGGGAAAGGGTAAGAGACGACAAGCGTAACACACTGGGGGAGAGAAATACACACGAGAATCACACCAAGAGGGTGTGGGGCTGACAAAAGACATGTACATTAAAATAAGAGCAACCGTACAAAAATTAAACAACACGTGGAACAATAATTTCAATTAAAAACAGAAAACTCTTCATTGTGTGCCCGCAGCGAATGCTGGCAGTTAGTATAGTACACGCACACACGCAAACGTCGTTTTTTCAGGAGTTATTATCTTCGTGGAGACATTTTCTCAATTTGTGTCCCCGCATTGATAGTAATACCTGCCCGTAGGTACACACGCACGATCTACTAACATAACTTTTCAAAAGTGTTTAAACAGCTTAGTTTGATACACATTTTTGTTTTTCTTGTTTAAAAAAAACAGGACAGGAAAGTGTGGTGTCGGAGCTCAAAATATGTCTATTTATTCGAATCAGTAAATGATAAAAGCTTTTTTTTTTTTTTAAGGTGAAATTTGATGTTAATAAGAAACACTTTCCAATAAAATCACATACAGATTGAACACAATCTGATGCTTGTCACACAAAAGTAAATATTTATTAAGTGGTCCATTAATAAGCATAAGAATAATGACAATTTAAGTCAAAAAGTTCTGTTTAGCGTTTCCCTTTTAAGTGCTGGTTTGGGTAAACGTTGCCCCTTTAAATGAGTTTGGAGGCCCTCGCCCTTTTTAAACCCTGCACTAATGCTCTGTAAATGTCACAAAGGCATTAGACGCCACATAAGCAAACAGACAATGCAAATCCCCTGTGTATTAATGAGAAGTATGTGTGCAACAACAGAATGCATTTAAAATGTGATCATACTTGGAAAGGTTTGCTTTAATAGAGAATGTTCAAAATACGAAGGTGGCTCGCAAAACATAGAAAACCTGAAACTTACAGGCCTACAGTGGGGGAAAAAGGGACGTACTTTCCACTGCTCAACTGGTGCAGGAGGTGGGTTCACTTCAGACAACATAGCAAGCCACCAGCACTGGGCAGGGCAGTGGGGTGCTGAGGATTGAAAAGCTCTCTGAAACGGCCCAATACAGGAGATATCCTTCAGAAGCTTTGAAGAGTCACTGATCAAAACCAAAACAACTGCAGTAATGACTGGTGACAGTGTGACTGTGTTTAAGCTCTTCATTCAAGTATTCCAGTGGAATTGTGTCCCTTCATTAGGAACAACATTACAGAATGATAATTTCCAATCCAAAGATGACCATTCTGTGGCAACCTACACACACATTCAAGGTCTGTTCACATTCATAAGTCTGTTATTGCTAAAGCAACAAAAAATAAACCTGAATCTCTTCAGTTACAAATCAAGGAAACAAACCCAGCGACTGACAGTATCTTATCTCCTTTCAATGGTCTCATCACTGGGCCACACACATATCAAATTTATAATGACTTCACTTGTCACTCAGTACTATGCTTCAGCTCATTCTGTGGTATTTAAATAAACCCGCTCATATTTCCTTTGGCTTGGGGTCATTTGCATTTGGAAGGACAATTTCTCTCGATAAAATTAACTCGCATGCAAACGGCACTGGAAGGAAATCATTAGCAAAAGAGAGAAGGGACCCTGTTATTCACTTTCTTTATGTAAAAATAATGTGACATAAAATTATAAGGGCATCTAGGAAAATAATACTAATAATACTGGGGGCAATGTAATTGAAAGATAACACTATGTAACACAATTTTTGTTCCTGGGTAGTAAGTGTTATTTCCTAATTGCTTATGCCTCAAAAGTATAGAAAATGGCTATTATTCCCCACAAACTTTGCTTTTGTGACCAGGACAGTGATATAAAATATCACTATTTCCAATGGGAAAACGGGCAAATGTGTGTCTTTTCGTTCACATAAATTAACATGTATTTATACTAAAGTAATACAAAAATGACTACAAAAGATTTAGAAGTGAGTAGTTTTTCGAGATTTGCGATTATACTGTGAACGAAAAGACACAAGTGCCCGTTTTCCCATTGGAAATAGTGATATTTTGAAATATCACTGTCCTGGTCACAAAAGCAAAGTTTGTGGGGAATAATAGCCATTTTCTACACTTTTGAGACATAAGCAATTAGGAAATAACACTTACTGCCCAGGAACAAAAAAATATATATATATATATTTGTTACACGGTGTAATGGGAGTGCAAAATTAACAGGAGTGATATTAAGTAGCTAGTAGTGTAACCCATCTGCTCCCTGCCTCTCAGTCCTGCTGTGGATAATATGACACAGTAGAATGACGTCGTCACAGCTACTCAGAGTCACTCACCTGCTGGACTGCACTCTGAATGGGAGCTCCCCCAGTCTTCCTTTCCACATCCTCGCATGCTGTTGGGAGAGCTGGCTCCCACTCCAGCGCCCTGCACTCTCAGGCAGATTCTCTTCAGCACCACACTACACGCCCGCAGGCGTACAGGACCCAGCGCAGGGGGGGGGGGCTGCTTTCAAGGAAACTGGTTCTTCTGTCTGGCTGATCTCCAATTCACTGGGTTCAGCTTTAATCCCAGCACACCCCTCTGGCTTGATGCCGCTGCATGCCATGATCTCACAGAGCTCCTGTTTAATGGGGAGGGAAGCCAGTGCAGAGAATAGTGTAATGGGGACCACTTCAAGTTCAGGGAGCTCCTCTTTAATCAGGTCAGATTCAGTCTTCACGCTGTCCATGGCATCACACATGGTTCTGCTTAGTGGCTGCTGTGAGAAGAAAATGAAAAATGATTAAAAATGCTATGAAAGCTGTTTAAAAAGAGCAGCTATCTGGGTTTTTAAAAGATGAAGTTCTCAGTGCCTGCATGTTGTTGCTGAGTAACATTCATGCAATTTTCACCTCCAGTGTTAATATCCAGACAAGTTTCTACACTTCAAAAAAGGAAAATAAATTAGTGATAAGATTGTCTTTGCCAATACCGAGAGCAGATTCAAGTTTTGATTTTGTGTTTTACCTCATTAGACAAACAGACAGAAAGACTGCTAGAGAAATGAAGTGCTTAGATGTGATAAATAATATCCATCAAAAAATATACTGTAGAACAATTGATTTTAGCATCATTTAAAAAGATTGCCATTATGGAGAGCAATGACGTGCTTAGATGTGATAAATAATATCCATCACCTAAATGAGGCATTGAAGTAAAGAAATGGGATCCTCAAACACCAGGTCCTTTCCAGGCTGGAGCCGGCTTGAAAACTGATTTCTCACAGAGGAGAGTCTATTCATTTTTTGATGAGGACAGCACAAAGGAAAGAAGCAAAGTTTGTGGGTTTGACATCATTACCAGGTTAAGTGGCATCTACACAATACAATATATTTCATACATACCATTCCCAGCACCTCTTCTTTAAGGGGACCTGGTCCTGCTGTCTGGGGGATCTCCAGCTCATTGCTCTCATCTTTAATACCAGGCACCTCTGTCTTGATGCTGTCACATGGCATATCCTGTTTCATGGAGAGGGAAGGCAATCCGGAGAAAACCAGTCTAATGGGGACCAGTTCAAGCTCAGGGAGCTCCTCTTTAATGGGGACAGATTCCATCTTCACACGATCCCTGGCATCAGACACAGGGGTTCTGCTGAGTATAGTGCAGCAAAAATAATGAAAAATGAGTAAAATTGATCAAATCAAAAGACAGTTAAGGGATTCACAAAATCTTACTAGCAGGATGTCTTTAGTATTGAAGGAAGTGAGAACAGAACTTATGTTGCAGGTAAAGTTAACAGAGGTTCAGCAGCAACTCTGTGCTCCCTATGTGGTGGAAGTAGTCAGTATTATAAGTGGCACCATTCTCTCAAGTAGCCAATCAGAATGCAGTATTTTGATCTTTAACTGGCTACCCTTTTAAACCAATCATATATTTGTGTTTTACCAGAAGTGCCACCCCTTTTAACAATCCTAGTCCATACCACTGCCATCTTGGTTTGTAATTTGATGATGTAATCTTTGTTAGTGTTTTGAGAAGGGGGATTCATCTTTCTTGTAATTTGATAAATCAAGAGCGAATAATTTATCATTTACAGTGAAAAAAAAAACTGGAAATACAAGCAAGTCAAGTGATGTTGAGAAAGTAAAAAAAGAACATGCTAGTAGGATATATAAACAGATATAATATTATATAATATATACATATGTGTATATATATATATACGATATATATGTATATATATATATACATTACATATATATATACATATATATATATATATATATATATATATATATGTGTGTGTATGTATGCCAAGCACAGACTACACTACAATAACATTTACAGTTTAAAATAACATATATGCATTCACTACTATCACTAAAAGGATCGCTTGTAACGTTACACTGTAACAATCAACCTTTGAGCACCAGGCCAACCCGGTATTCCCAGAATAAGAACAGGTTACTACCAAAGACCCTTTAAATAATACTGTATAAAGTGGATGGCAGGAAGGCAGTTTGACAGCAGTAACAGGATTGCTGGGCTCGCTGGTTGCAAACAGTTTAATTTCTGTTCCACGCACAAGCATACACACGAATGAAACACTCAATAAGCACCTAAGAAGCGCCGGTAACCCAGGAGACTAATAGACCAGAGCGCAATAGGAGAGGGCTGAAATTAACCGCTGAGATTGGGGCACTGGTAAGAACAAAAGAAAAAAAAAACAATATTTGCTAAAGGACTTTAGCCACGCTACATACAGTAATGTATATATGCAATCAATAAGGCAATAGCGTTTCAAAACAAATGCAATGCCTCGAATATAACAGTCTCGTACCCTGCTCACCAAAAAACAGCCCAACACAGAAAATAAACGTATTGGTAAAGTACAAAAAAACAGGAAACAAAATAAAACTAAAAATATCCAAGGAATCCAAAACAATGCTCTTCTTGAACCATCCAATAAATAATAATAATAATAATAATAATAATAATAATAATAATAATAATAATAATAATCAATGCGCTTGATCTCCCGGCTTGCGTGCTGGTCTGCAGCGGATCCAGTAGAACACGAGAGAAAGGAAAACCAGGGATCGCGCAGCACAGAAATGTTTTAAAACTGGACACAAAAACAAACGCTAGTAAAAGCATTACGCTTTCTAACTCGATGTAGTTTTACAATAAACAAAACTCGGTAAAGCCAACCTGAACACTTTTAAATACCCCGCGGCAAACCTTCAGCCCTGAGCAAGAGGGAAACCTCCCTGCAGGAAAAGATGCCATCCCATAGAGCATCAGTGCAGGGTTTAAAAAGGGCGAGGGTCTCCAAACTCATTTAAAGGGGCAACGTTTACCCAAACCAGCACTTAAAAGGGAAACGCTAAACAGAACTTTTTGACTTAAATTGTCATTATTTTTATGCTTTTTCATGGACCACTTAATTAATATTTACTTTTGTGTGACAGGCGTCAGATTGTGTTCAATCTGTATGTGATTTTTTTGGAAAGTGTTTCTTATTAACATCAAATTTCACCTTAAAAAAAGGGTTTATCGTTTACCGATTCAAATAAATAATGACATATTTTGAGCTCCGAACCTTACTTTGCTGTCTTGTTTTTTTTAAAGAAATAAAAAAAAAAAAAGGTAAAAGTGTATTTAGTTTGTTGTCGACTTTCACTCTGAGGGGTTCTAATCTGACTGGACTCAAAGTCTTCATATTAGGACTCAAACAAAATATCATCTGTCCCCACGAGATAATAAGGGGTTACACGACCGTTGTTTGCAGCCCCACTGTGTTAAAATTACATGTACAGAAAACAGTCATGGGTTCAAGGATAATCACTAGGCAACATAAAGGAACAACGTGTGTGTGTGTGTGTGTGGTCAGGTATTACTATCAATGTGGGGACACAATTTGAGAAAATGTCCCCACAAAGATAGTCCTGAAAGAAAAAAAAAAACGACGTTTGCGTGTGTGCGTGTACTACACTAACTGCCAGCATTCGCTGCGGGCACACAATGAAGAGTTTTCTGTTTTTAATTGAAATTATTGTTCCACGTGTTGTTTAATTGTTGTACGGTTGCACTTAATTTAATGTACATGTCTTTTGTCAGCCCCACACCCTCTTTGTGTGATCCTCGTGTGTATTTCTCGCCCCCAGTGTGTTACGCTTGCTGTCTCTTACCCTTTCCCCTGTTTGCTTCTTTATTCTTTTTTTTTTTATTGAGAAAGAAAAAAGCACAATGGCCCCTGTGTGGCTCAGTGCAAAGTTTAACTCAGTTTGAAAAACAATTACAGTACTTTCAAACAAGTAAATACCATTTCTGAAGACGACCTCAACTGCACAGAACAGAGTTGTTTTTATTAGCTTTTAAATAAAAGCCCAAGAGGATTTTGCATACAAGCCAAAAATGAAATATTCACCTTTAATGGCACTGCTATAGGGTATATCAGCAGACATGAACTGTTTGTCTATCGACACTTGAGACGTATTTCCGCCATGTTTAATGTGAGGGCCATCTTTAAACAACCCCAGTCTCGTGAATGGTGTTTAGAATTGAGATGCGATTCATATAAAAGATGATGGTTTGATGATGGTGCTCACATTAAAGCAGGAGAAAAAAATACCTTAAAATGAGAAAAAAAAACAGGAGTGGACATGTGAGCCTACATATTCCATACACATGGAAACAAAATTAGAGTGCAGCAATAGACAAGCTCTGCAAAACTAGCCTATGGGAATTCCATTATAGGAGAATCTCTATACTGATCCATGTCCGTTTCGTTGCTCGAGGTGATCTCAGTGCAAACAGTATGAAGATCACGTGCCATGGCTTGATTCCTCTCGAGCACACTGAAACAGGCGCTCCAGCAAGCGCTGCTGCTTGCAAATTCAAAGCATGTAAACAAACTGGACAAGCAACAGCGTCA